>NC_084564.2:22745000-22912500 GCF_033978685.3 Nerophis lumbriciformis
GAAGACTAGAATATAAGTTGGTGTATTACCTGATTCTGATGACTTGCGTTGATTGTAATCAGACAGTAGTGATGATAACATCCACGTTTTCAAATGGAGGAGAAGAAAAGTTCCTCCTTTCTGTCTAATACCACATGAAAGTGGTGGGTTTTTGGCATCTTATTTGTACAGCTTCCATATTCGTTTTTATACAAGAAATTTTTTACAAGAAATATATTGGCGTCAAACTCCTTAGCTTGCTAGCTTGTTTGCGCTGGCTTTCGGAGACTCTTGTTTTGAAAGCGCAGGCGCGATGGAGCGGCACTTTTATTGTGAAGACAGGAACTGTGCAGTCAGTCTTTAGGCTTTTGACAGGATGTACGGTTGAAATAAAAAAGTATCTTTTTTCCTTCACACTTTTGATTGATTGATTGGAACTTTTATTATTAGATTGCACAGTACAGTACATATTCCGTACAATTGACCACTAAATGGTAACACCCCGATAAGTTTTTCAATTTGTTTAAGTCAGGTCATGTGACCACCTGGCTCTGTTTGATTGGTCCAACGTCACCAGTGACTGCATCTGATTGGTGGAACGAAGTGAAACGTCACCAGTAAGGCAGGCACTTTGAAGGTCTGTCTGACAGACCAAAACAAACAAAGCGTGCATTAACAGATCGATAAAAATTAGTAGCGAGTAGCGAGCTGAATGTAGATAAAAGTAGCGGAGTAAAAGTAGCGTTCCTTCTCTATAAATATACTTAAGTAAAAGTAAAAGTATGTTGCATTAAAACTACTCTTAGAAGTACAATTTATCCCAAAAGTTACTCAAGTAGATGTAACGGAGTAAATGTAGCGCGTTACTACCCACCTCTGTATATATATACACACACACACACACACACACACACACAATATATATATATATATATATATATATATATATATATATATATATATATATATATATATATATATATATATATATATATATATATATATATATATATATATATATATATATATATATGTGTGTGTAAATATATATACACACACAAGTGTTTTGCTTTTATGCTGTGCTTATCACACACTTGAAAGGATGTACCAATGCTGAATGTGGCTTCTGGATTCCACTCAAAAGACCAGAACTTTGTTATTTCTTTCCTTTTATTTTTCCTATAGTTTGCAACAGTTTCTCCAAATGAAAAAACAGCTTCTTTTTTTCTTTTTAGTCTTTTTAGCAGTCTTTTTAGCTGAAAAACCTTAAAGGACAAAACACCACAACATTAACATGCTGTAAAGAAAATCAATTATCAATCCCATAATTTACAATTATTAATTAGGCTATCAAACTATTAACCATTAAACAAGTGCAAGAAAATGGACTCATCTTTTCCCTTTAAGTTAAAACAGATTTTAAATAAATTGTCTCAACGTAAATGCACCAAGATACATATAAAATACATTTAACCCCAGAAACACAATAGATAAATGCAGCAGAAAACCCAATATGCAAATACATAAATACCTAACCAATTAACCACCTATTTTAGATACATATTTAAAATCCATACCCAATATAAATTTAATATTAATTTAGCAGCGAAAGACTCAATCTTAAACGCTGTCTACTGGTAGAAAAACGCCCCTTTTTCTATGCCCTCACCAGCAGCCAATGATCCAACACAGTTAAATCCAACACTTTAAATTGAGCGACTTCACCCTCCTGATGAAGCAAACTGCTCCAACATTTATCAGACCAAGCACAGAATATACATCAACACTTCCTTACCAAACAACAGTTACACAAAACACCGACTAAGCATGCTACATGCACACAACTCACGCCCCCATCATCTCACCAACGCAACAGGTGCGTCACACCCACAAAGAGAAATAAATTGCAATCTTACCGGCTGTCCGTACAACTTTTGGTTTTGGTTTACACTTTCGGCATAATTCTGAGTTCTCTTTGAGGAACTAAACTTTTTTCCACTCTGCGCTGCACTGGCGTCTTTGGTACTCCTTAATTTGACACAGCTGGCTAATTACCGGGCTCGCGCACCAGCACATGAGACGGGAGCGCGCCGCACTACACCTGCGCGTGAACGTAAATAGATTGGCTGTGATCATATAAGCCGACTGGCCGAACTAATGCTGCATTATATACATTACATTATATACATTACCCGGGGTTGCCTAGGTGAATAGGGGTGCGGATGTGCTGTAAGATAAAACACAATTGTATTAAGTGGGGTTTGGCTGCTTGCGCGTCTACTGACGAGACAGCTGTTCGCCGCTAAAATGTGTATATATACATATATGTGAAAGGGACAAGCAGTATAGAATGGATGGATATATATATATATATATATATATATATATATATATATATTTATTAGGGCTGTGAATCTTTGGGTGTCCCACGATTCCATTCAATATCGATTCTTGGGGTCACGATTCAAAAATCGATTTATTTATTTTTTTCAATTCAACACGATTCTCGATTCAAAAACGATTTTTCCCCCGATTCAAAAGGATTCTCTATTCATTCAATACATAGGATTTCAGCAGGATCTACCCCAGTCTGCTGACATGCAAGCAGAGTAGTAGATTTTTGTAAAAAGCTTTTATAATTGTAAAGGACAATGTTTTATCAACTGATTTCAATAATGTAAATTTGTTTTAACTATTAAATGAACCAAAAATATGACTTATTTTATCTTTGTGAAAATATTGGACACAGTGTGTTGTCAAAAACAATACACAGCAATACCATAACAATGCAATCCAATTCCAAAACCAAACCTGACCAAGCAACACTCAGAACTGCAATAAACAGAGCAATTGAGAGGAGACACAAACACGACACAGAACAAACCAAACTGAAACAAAAATGAATATTATCAACAACAGTATCAATATTAGTTACAATTTCAACATAGCAGTGATTAAAAATCCCTCATTGACATTATCATTAGACTTTTATAAAAAAACATAAAAAGAGAACAATAGTGTCACAGTGGCTTACACTTGCATCGCATCTCATAAGCTTGACAACACACTGTGTCCAATATTTTCACAAAGATAAAATAAGTCATAATTTTTGATCATTTAATAGTTAAAACAAATTTACATTATTGCAATCAGTTGATAAAACATTGTCCTTTACAATTATAAAAGCTTTTTACAAAAATCGACTAATCTGCTTGCATGTCAGCAGACGGGTAGATCCTGATGAAATCCTATGTATTGAATGAATAGAGAATCGTTTTGAATCTGGAAAAATTCGTTTTTGAATCGAGAATCGTGTTGAATTGAAAAAAAAAAATCGATTTTGAATCTAATCGTGACCTCAAGAATCGATATTGAATCCAATCGTGGGACACCCAAAGATTCACAGCCCTAGTGCACACACCCAAAATAATGGTTTCGCTTGATTGTGATGCAAAAATCAACAACTCAAATTCAAGGAAGAGACACCTCTGCTGCCAACACAACAGTCGCTATAGGATGAAAAACCCCTTGTAATTGTGTATTGCAACTGCTTGTCTTGTCTGTTTTAGGATGTCTTATTTATTTGGTTCTTATTTATTTCATCATGGTTTTAAAGTCTTATGTGTCTCACTGTGTTATTTTAGAAACCTGCCTTGGGACTACGGCTGAAAATGAGCATTTATGCAAAGTCCGGCGCATTTACACTGTTTATTCAAGTGTTGATTAATGTGCACTAACCCATTAAGTCAGGAAATGGAAACATAGCAGTATTGTTGGTGAAAATGACAAATGTTAAGATACAAAGAATGTGGACATCTGCCAACACAACAACAGTTGTTAGGACAAACATTAAGATGCAAAAAAGGAAGACATCTGCCAGCACAACAACAGTCATTAGGATGGATAATAAGATGCCAAGAAGGGAGACCACTGTCAATACAACAAAAGTCATTGAAATGGATATTAAGATGGAAAGGAGGAGAACCTCTCCCAGCACAACAGTCGATAGGATGGATGTCAAGATGCAAAGAAGGGAGACCTCTGCCAACAACAATCAGGGTAGATGTTAAGATGCAAAAAAGTATACCTCTGCCAGAACAACTGTCGTTAGGATGGAAGTTAAAATACAAAGCAGAGATGTTTGCCAGCACAGTAACTGTTAGGATGGATGTTAAAACGCAAAGAAGGGAGACCGCTGCCAGCAGAACAGTCGTTAGGATTGATTCACTCTTATTACCATTCTAGTTAATATTCTATTGTAATAATGGTCAAGGAGGCACCTGAAACCAAAAGTGCCTATGTCTTGTTATCTGTTGGAGGCTAAATAAATATATAAATACCATATTAGGTATAAACCTATATAGTACCCTATTACAAGTATAGTAAATGTTATTTTATTCAAGATTTCCTATTAATGATCAGCGTAGGAAAGGTGTTGCTAACCACTGCGAAGAATATTTATACAGGACAGGACTGAAAAGCTAAAAAGTAACACAGCCCTCTTTTCAGTAGACCTTCTATCGTACGTTTTCTCTAACTGTGACATCCCCCCATTAAATTACATACTGGCTTTTTTGAAGTGTACTCACCAAAACCAAGAGTGTGAGCCATATATCCTGTATATCCTTTTCTATAGGTTGTGAAAAAACACATCAGGCAGATGGTACCTGAAAACAACAATTAGATTTTCCTGATGATTAACTAAGAAAAATGTTAATTCAAGGATGTTCATGTCGTCGATTCAATATTGGACCACAATATTTTTTTAAATGACATAACCAAGCATGATTTGCTGCGCTTTATTACAAAAAGTCACCATTAGTGTGGCTACCACCATCTCATTGGATCTACATTCAAGTCACATGGTCTCAATTCTTTCATTTCTGCAATCTTAGGAATGGAAATACCTGAGGAGAAGGAGAGGGAGTTTGTACACATTGTAATATTTTTTAGCTTCACTTACAAAATAAGCAAGATGTATAAAAAAAATGCAGTCATCTAAGAATAGAAAAAAACAGTCAAAAAGTAGATGGCACTTTCCAGAGTTACGCTCTGAGAATTGTAATCTGAATAAACACACCAGAAAAATAAATGGAATAGTGTATGGTCCTTTCTAATATTTAACATTGAATACTGTAATGGGTCCTAAACAAGGAAAACAAATAACAGGAAGTGAGCAAATAAGGCCTAAAGTTACAAAGGTTACAAGATCTTCCAATGTATAGAGAAACTGAGCAAAATGACCCTCGGCTTTGTTCCATCAGACAAATGTGACAAATGCACATTTTCTTTAGTCCACCCAAAACTGCCCCTTCTATCAGAGCATACATGTTGTATTCTTTTCACAAATCCATTTATGCAAGATAAATCTCCAACATTTTCACTTTCCTGTGCACATTTTGTTTCCTCCTGAGCAACTTTACTCAGGCAAAAAGTGAGTACCGGTAATCTGTTTAAACCATTAGACCTATTTGTTAATTCTGTCGGAATCAATTTGGTAACATCTGACATGAAGATTACTCTGCAGAAGGTGTACCAGCCAGGTCATTGGATTTGCCAATGATGTGAATGATGAAAAAATACGTACTCGAACAAGGCCAGTTGCACCGTTTCTCACATGCACATGCGCAGTGTAGCCCAGTTGTAGAATGACTGTAGTTAACTGACACAAAATAAAATACAGAAAATAATCCAAATGTCAAGTCACCTCAGCCTACATTCTTTTACACTTTAACATAATCACACCTCTCACAAATAATTATTGACCGGTGGACCCTTTCACAGAAGAAATAATCAAACAACTTGAAATAAGACTGAAAATGGTCCACAAAATTAGGGAATTTGCGGTAATACACAGAAGTGGAAGTGATGGGACAAAAACATGAATGCTCATTGTGAGCGCAGGTCAGCCCAAGTCCAGTACGGTAGATGTGGCCTAAACAGAGAGAAATGCGTAAAGACACATTTTGAGTGGTTGTAAAATGTCTCTCAGAGGTACACCTCAAGGATGTTGAGAATCATGCGACGACACAACGGGCAATGTTGGTAGATGGGCTGTTGCAGCAGCATGATGTCGGCGCAGTGACGACACAAGCACAGGTGTCTGCACGGCAGCAGCACCACCGTCTTGGTTTGGTCTTGACAGATGACGCATTTCTTCTGGTCTTCCTGCTCGTTCAGAAGTGTCAGCAGATTCTCCGACGAAGAGTGACGGAAATGTTTGTTCGCTTTTAAAGGTCTTTCCGTGCTGGACGTCGATGGGGCGAGCTGTTCCCGGTGGGGATGGTCCTCCGCTCTTCCGTCAGGTGGATCCCGCCTGATCCCCTCGCCGGGATCGCCGTCGCCTCGCACTCTATCCGTGTTGTTGTTGTCCCTGTGCAGCTGCGTCCTCAGCGCTGTGCCCAGCTGGCTGCTGTGACGAGACAGCTGCTGCCAGATTCTTCTCTCCAGCAGGTGGAGGCAACACAACATTCTGTGCAGGTGTCGCCAGCCGGCACGTAACGAACGAGATGTCTTCTGCCACGTTAAAACAAGCACTGCGTGGAGTCTGTGAATAGCCGAGAAAGCGTTGACATAAGCCACAAGTCGCCCTAAGGCCTGCCTGGTGAGTTCTGGGTTAAGGTAGGCGGTGGTTGTCAGAGCAATGCTGATTGCAAGCAAAAGGCCGTAGATGTTCAGTATGAAGATGCTGATGAAAATGTGCACCAGCGACACCAGGAAGTCCAACAGTAGCTTGCATGGCGACCACAGGAATGCCGACGTGCCCACCAAGCTGCTGTGTAGGAAAGTGATGGTGGTCGGCGCGAGCTCTAGTGCCATCTGCAGTGGGCTGGACACCGTCTGCAACACGCAGATCACAACCGAGTAGAGGTTGAGGGTGGCGATGAAAGCATAGTTGACTGCAGTGTTGATCAGGTAGACCAGGAGGCTGAGCGCGATGCCGCACGCCTCCTGCAGCGACAAAAGCCCTCGACACAGGTGCGCCTTGCCGCGGAGCAGCACATGCATGAGAAGGTAGCCCACCATCTTCATGCTCTCCAGAAGCCCCTCCAGGGAGAGCATCAGGCTGGCCAGCATGGTCACTGTGCTGTGGGCTAGGTGGGACGTCGCCTCTGCTGCGGACAGGAAGCCGAAGAGAGCCATGTTCCCGAGGTGCAGCAGTGAATTGACAAAAAGTGAAGGCAGGTTGGTTATAAATTTGAACACAGTCAGAAATGTCCGGACTACAGTGTGAACGAGGAGGAAATTGACGTCCAACATTAAGCAGGCAGCCTCCAAGCATTTTCCTACAGTGGAAATAAGAGCAGCTAACAACCCCATGGCAATGTGCACTCAAGGTGTCCTCACGGCAAAGTCCATGCTCGGTTACATTCCTTCACACCAGCGCCGACTCATTTCCTTGTGTCATCCTTTCAAATGGAAGATACATATTTTATTTTGGCCATTTTTCCGTCAGGAGGTTGAAACTAGGAGCTAACAAGCCTCACGCACACTGAACCGGATGTTTGCTTTCAAACACGAAACAGACTTCCGTTGCATGTACGTGCTTCGTCTTAAGTCTTCGCTCACATTTGTGCTCATAATCCTCAATTACATATTTGCTTTCACTACTAGTTTCGCAGGGATATTGAATTGGACCATAACAAGTTATAAAATCGCCGAGAAAACACTCACTATCACTTCTGCTTTTGAGGTGGTCGCCATGTTGGTCAGGACAGTCAACTTCCGGTGTATCTGCACATGCGCCCTTTATTCTCTCTCGCTTTCATCGAGTAAATATTTATTTACATGTTTGAACCCGTATTTAACCTGTATTTATTTTCTACTAGGATTTGTAACATTTTCTGAGACAATGTTTTAAAAAAAATAGACTCCAATTTATTACTATTATTATTATTAAACGTTCATTTGTTGGTAATGTAACCTATTTTTATGGGCTTTCCTCTTTGTGATGTTAAGTTCCTGTTATACGCTGTTGTACAGTATATGCCTTGAGCTCTTATTTTGAAGGCGATAAGAGCGGAAGGGATTCCACGTTGTAGTGGAGCGGAGGTTTTGAAGGAAAGAAAAATAAATAAAACACTCTACCTCGAACAACCAAAAAGCTGTGAAAACGATGATGCTGTGTTCCAAATTTAAGTTATTTACTGAAATTGAGTGAGCCTATGGCTTTGCACTTTGTTTTTTTATATATATATATTTTTTGCATGCTATTTTAGTTACTTTGAATTTATAACCCCCTGGTGCTGCTCTGTACTCTTTTTGTACTATTTATGTACTTATTTTGATTATTGTTTATTGTCTGTTTGTAAATGTTGAAATTTATAAATAAAAGTTTAAAATTGAAATTAAAAAAATTAAAAAATAAAGAAAAATAAAGTGGTCCTCCTGTAAAACTGGAGCCTCCATGTTTTTGTGTGTGTTTTAACTGCCTGTGTTGTTTTTGCACTTATCCTGTTATTGTGTTGAAACGAGGACGTTTCTTTTTGTAGGAGGGGAGTAACATATGTAACCTATTTTTATGGGCTTTCCTCTTTGTGATATTAAGTTCCTTTTATACGCTGTTATACAGTATATGCCTTGAGCTCTTATTTTGAAGGCGCTAAGAGCGGAAGTGATGGCACGTTGTAGTGGAGCGGAGTTTTTGAAAGAAAGAAAAATAAAGTGGTCCTCGTGTAAAACTGGAGCCTCCGTGTTTGCTATTTTGTAGTTTTATACAGTATAGGCGTCATTTATAAACCCTCGGTTACAGTAATAACTGAATCCTATAATAACGATATTAATAATACATATAATTTTTCATAATAGGCTTGCAGCCGCTAGGTTTTAGCACATGCAACAGGTAGAACTGTACCTGTCTTCACTGCTAGATGGCAGAAGGAACAAGGATTTGTAGAGTGTAACTTCAATACAATATGCAGTGTTTGGATGCACAAAGTGGAATGGGTTGACTATATTTCATAGAATATGCCAGATGAGGAACATGTTATGCATAAAACAAAAACATTTTGTAAAAAATATAAAACGCCTATAGTATTATTCTTCATACAGTATTGCAGTATGTGAAATGACAATACCATAATACAGGTTAACATTTGCATAAAAACATAATAATAATACCGTGGAATCCCCAAAAGTCAAAAAATATAATGTGTTATGACTAATGAGACACCATCATATCCTACAGTAATTCCTCATTAATTGTTGTTAATTGGTTTACGGCTTAAACGTGGCAAATGAAGGAATTATTAATTAGAAATCATTTTCAGAACTAGTGCATAAAAACCCCTTCTGTATGCATAAAACCCCTTCTGTATGGGGGTTTTGACATTATGAGAGCCCTCTCGGAATGAAATAACGCCCACATAGTAACATTTATGCTCATAAAAGTGGGACTGGATGCTGTCTGAGACTGAGCCAATCAGTGGCCATGACACTGAACAGTGCAGTGCTTTCTGATTGGTTTGGTTAGTATTATTGATCTTTTTAGTACAATTCGCAGTTTGTATGCTTGAAAATGCCTAATATAGGCCAGAAATACGTGGAATATGCTTAAATAAGAGAACTCTGCATTGTAGTGAAGCTGCAAACTTTGAAGTGTAATGTGGCAAGGGACGACTTTATGCCCTTTTAAAATGTTTTTAGTTCTTATTATTTGCATGAACCTAATGCAATGAACCACAGCTTAAGCTGCCTCATCCTGGCCATTCAAGCTGCTTAGTGGTGTTGTCTTTTCAGGGAGCGTATAGCAACTCAGATATGATCATGGGAAATCCTGTTCCTAACCCCTTGCATACATGACTGACAGCATTTGTTTATTAATGACACAAAAGGGATAGGAAAAGGCAATGCAAGAAGCTATAAAAGGTCTTGCGCTTTGCTTTTTGTCTTTGCCCTAGAGCTTCTTGCTCCTTTTATGGTAGCAAACCCTCCTCTCTGGTCTAGCAAGCCAGTCAGCTTCCTGTGTTTGTTTTCTGGACATCGCCTCTCATTTCTGAATGAGAGCTTACACGTGGTTTGCAGATTGATTGATTGATTGAGACTTTTATTAGTAGGTTGCACAGTGAAGTACATATTCCGTACAATTGACCACTAAATGGTAACACCCGAATAAGTTTTTCAACTTGTTTAAGTCGGGGTCCATTGATTCATGATACAGATATATACTATCAGATATATACTCTCATCATAATACAGTCATCACACAAGATAATCACATTGAATTATTTACAATCCGGGGTGTGGAGGGGGGCGGCGGGGCGGGAGGGGTTAGGTTTACAATTGGTACAAAATGCAGCTGCTAGACTTTTGACAAGAACAAGAAAGTTTGATCATATTACGCCTATACTGGCTCACCTGCACTGGCTTCCTGTGCACTTAAGATGTGACTTTAAGGTTTTACTACTTACGTATAAAATACTACACGGTCTAGCTCCGTCCTATCTTGTCGATTGTATTGTACCATATGTCCCTGCAAGAAATCTGCGTTCAAAGAACTCCGGCTTATTAGTGATTCCCATAGCCCAAAAAAAGTCTGCGGGCTATAGAGCATTTTCTATTGGGGCTCCAGTACTATGGAATGCCCTCCCGGTAACAATTAGAGATGCTACCTCAGTAGAATCATTTAAGTCCCATCTTAAAACTCATTTGTATACTCTAGCCTTTAAATAGACCCCCCTTTTAGACCAGTTGATCTGCCGTTTTTTTTCTTTTCTCCTCTGCTCCCCTCTTCCTTGTGGGGGGGGGGGGGGGGGGGGGGGGTGAGTTTTTCCTTGCCCTTATGTGGGCTTTGTACCGAGGATGTCATTGTGGCTTGTGCAGCCCTTTGAGACACTTGTGATTTAGGGCTATATAAATAAACATTGATTGATTGATTGATTGAGGTTTGGTTGTTATCATCAGTCTTCAATAATTGAGAACAGAGAAATGGATATTGGAACAGTGTAGGTCTGACTTGGTAGGATATGGACAGCAAGTAGTGGGCAGAGAGAGAGAGAGAGAGAGAGAGAGAGAGAGAGAGAGAGAGAGAGAGAGAGAGAGATCAGAAGGCATAAGAAAAAGTATCTGCATTTGATTGTTTACATTTGATTATTAACAATCCGGGGAGGGTGTTAGTTTAGGGTTGTAGCTGCCTGGAGGTGTACTTTTATTGCGGTTTTGAAGGAGGATAGAGATGCCCTTTCTTTTATACCTGTTGGGAGCGCATTCCACATTGATGTGGCATAGAAAGAGAATGAGTTGAGACCTTTGTTAATTCGGAATCTGGGTTTAACGTGGTTAGTGGAGCTCCCCCTGGTGTTGTGGTTATGGCGGTCATTTACACTAAGGAAGTAGTTTGACATGTACTTCGGTATCAGGGAGGTGTAGCGGATTTTATAGACTAGGCTCAGTGCAAGTTGTTTCGTCTATAAAATCCGCTACACCTCCCTGATACCGAAGTACATGTCAGCAGCTTCTAAAGTGTCTTTCACGGGCGTTAAATGATCATGTGTCAGGTGCACAGTAGCTAAAAGCAATCCAGTCAAGATGAGGGCAGCGTGTGAAGCTTCATGTTTAACAGTCAGCATGACTTGAAACACACTTTGCAGCTGATCAGCCACTTTTCAGCAATACACACATCCTGCAATCCATCATAAAGTATGAGCAGCTAAATGTATGTTGACTTAAAAAAAAGAAAAATCCCCACACCTAAAAAGGTCAAAATAAAAGTCCAACAGAGACATGGTAGCAGGAGAGGCTCACACAGGATGAATCTGAGACAACAAAACAAGTGACACCCTTGACGTGTTTCCTTCAAAGAGACACGAATGACTGACTTGAAGCAATTGGGCGTCTCACCCGCTGGGTCATTTCCACCGTTTAAGGAAAGGAAGAGTGTGACACACATTCTTCCTCTTCTTTGTCTGTCTGCTCCCTACACACCCAACAATAACAATGCCTTACTTCTTAGCCTCAGCCATCAATTGTACAATAATCCCATACAATGTAGGTACTCATTTCGGTACTTTTATTAGGCACCAATCGAATTCCATTGCTATTCCCGGGTATTGAGTCATGTAAAATTAAAATAAAAACAGTACCATATTTCTACCTTTACCTTTGTTACACATTACATCATGTGCAGGTTCAAACTTGGCGGGCAAACAAACACTCAAGCAGACTCAGTCGGGCTGCCTCTAGGTAATATTGCAGTTTTCCATGCCAACACAGCGAGTATGCCTGATAGAAAACACTAAAACGTACAATGAGGCTCCGCATTTCAAAATTCGCTACCTTGATGATCATTTATATTGGATATGCTTAAGACATGCTACTGATTAGCATTATGATTTTACAAATCGATTTCCACACCTCCTAATTTGGTAATGACAACTACAACAATCAAACAGCTGGTGTGTAATATCTACAATACTTACAGTACAAACCCGTTGTCGGGGGCACAACAAAAGACCAGATTCAGCTTAATGGCAAAGACTACACCCTGACTAGGTAACACACCGGAGCTTATACACTACTGCCATCTAACGTCTTGGAATTGCAACTGCATACGAAATCTACCATATAATACTTGCAAATGAGACTCAGAAATGTAAGCAATCAAGATATAACAACTGGACAGAAAAGTTATAATCACAAACACAAAAACACAAACAAAAGTAGCTAAAAATGGTAATGTGTCAAAGGTACCCATCCCCACAATCCACAGTTGTCAAACTCAAGGTCCGGGTGCCAGTTCTGGCCCGCCACATTGTTTTAAGTCGCCCGCAAAAGACTGGAAGTAAAGTGCACTATTAAAGCACTTCATCTTTTTTTTTTTACTAAATGTATTCATTCTTTAAATTTTGAGAGAAAAATTGCATACGATGCATACAATTGCATGTCTTTTAAACTTGAGACCAATCTGAACATGCAAAAATATATTGTATAAACACGGGGGTGTCCAAAGTCATATTGTTGGATAAAACAATAATAGTAAAATTGTAAACAAAAAAAAAAAGCAAAAATTTGTAATGTAATGCGGAAATCTCTAAACATTGAATACAACTCAGGTGTGTCCAAACGTCTTCTACTAAGACTTGCATACTGAAAAGTCAAAATATGTAGGGGTTTTGATTATTTATTTGGTAAAAAATAAAAAATAAAACACACAAAAAAAAGGACATTTATTTAAAGATAACATTTTGGGTCAGCTTTGTGTTTAGGTGAAAGTAGATTATTAATTATTAGTATCAAAATACCAGCTTTTTCTCATGACATTGTCTTTTTGCTCTTTCATTTATTTTTACTGTTCGTATATGCCTGTGTAATAATTAATAGTAGACCTTCTCACCTATAACACAAAGCTGACACTAAGCTCTGTCCTTAAATGTATGTATGTTTAGCATTTTTTACAAAACCAAAATGGTTCCCACATACTTTATAGTGTGCCCTTGTTGGAAAAAGTTGCAACGCCTCTGTATTATTAACATATTTTCCTAACATTTTTGTATGTTTGTCCCCCTCACTTATGATTACAAAAGCAAGTATGTTATCCATCAATTTGTATGTAAAAAATGAAGATCCATAGAGAATTGTGTAATGACATAATGAGGCGATTACATATTATAATTCTTATATATTCACTGTAACATGCGGCCCTCTGAGAGCAGCCTGAACTGCAATGTGGCCCTCAATGAAAACCAGAATGAAACCCCTGGTATAATCCCATACAATATCATAGTTTACCATGGCAAACTATAGCATATATACACTGTAAGTTTGTACATCTCTTTGTAATGGACGATTTGATACATATCTAAATATTTGGGTTACGAAACAACTCAAAAACGATATATTTTTCAGTTCAGTTCAGTTTCAGTTTATTTCGAACATGCATATGATACAATGTAATGCATGACGTATTTCCGGTTGTTTCATTCGTCCGAAAAGGACGTGCTGTAATTTTTTTATCTTGATGGATTGAAAATTAACCCCAATGAGTTGACTGATGAACATTATCACAATTTATTCAGAAAATATAAATAACGACAAATAAAGTGTATATACTGTTAACCGCAACAGGTAATTGTAAAAAAAAAAAAAAAACATTATGATTTGTACAATTTCAGAATGTGCTTGTTCTATTTTTAAACAAAGAAAACAATTTGAAGTTGTCTTTATTTTTAAGTTATTGTGCTGTGATTTTACCAGTCTGGCCCACTTGGGAGATAGATTTTTCTCCATGTGGCCCCTGATCTAAAATTAGTTTGACACCCCTGGTTTACAGTAATGCTGTGCAATATTATTATTATTAAGTTTATGACAAATTTGATGTTAAAAACTGGCAGCTCAGATGTCAGAGTTTTGTTGTAAAAAAAACAGTTGTACCGTTTTTTCTATTGACCGTAATGCTATAAAAAACGACGATGGTAGATGTTACGGTAAAAAAGAACTGTCCGCTCAATCGCCAGAATTTTACTGTAAAAATAAAAGTGGCACCTTTTTTCCGCATTTACTGTAAAAAACATTGACCGAAGATTTTACGATGAAAAAAAAACTGTCCGCTTAGTCGTCAGAATTTTACCACAAGAATAACACAATTTACAGTAATTCTGTGTAAAAAAACAACTGTAAACATTACGGTAAAATTATAGGCGAAATAGATGAATCCTATTACCTGCATTGTCAGTCGCCGCAAACGCGCAGTTTTTCAGTTTTTAGAACGCTCAGAAAAGGTAAATAAATGTGTGCTCTTGTCTCACATAAGGATTGTGGAAGATGAGCAAAATTCCCCTTTAAAGGGCACTTTTTTGAACCAAGATGGGGGATATGCGCTCGACTACAACTCTTCGCTGGGAAAGCACAAACTCCAAACAGCAAAAATGACCCCAGACTAAACAAGCCCCAGCGTGCAATCTTATATTTCACATTAACCTTCTGCCTGAATCCCAGTAGCTCACAGTGGGAAAGATGGTAGGAAAGGAAAAGAGGTTGACTGATGGTTGTGTCGTTGCACCTCAGAGAGATATGAATAGCATGACTAACACACTGAAGCTGATCCAGGATGGAATTCTTCGTCTTTGACCAGCCTTCTCGGGGAACTTAGACACGTCATCTGTGCATCTGCAGGATGTAACAAACAGGAGTTGCAACTTCCTACTTCATGTTTGCTACTACAGTTCTGTTCAGTGCAGTGAGCCAGTTTAGATGTCATTTACAATCAATTATATGAAGTGATTATCCTACATTGACAAAAGTCACTGGACACACACCTCTATTCCTAAATCACAGAAATTCACATATCTGATACATTTTCTACCATATATACTACATTAAATCCCCAGAAAGATGTCAGTGGCCCAATTATGTGTATTATCACCCCAGTGAAGCAATGTCCACTTCCTTGTGCTGGGTCCTTATCAAAGTCCCCCTTTGTCGCATTCCTCGTTGCCGTGACAGCAGATATTTTAATTTTCTCTCCCACTCTCCCTGTGGAACCCCTCACCATACATCGCTGACTCAATCCGACCACCCCCCTCCCAACCAATAATACCCGGGCAGCAACCGGAGTAAGGACAATAGACGTCTCTCATGATGTGGCGGACTACCCCCCGAAAGACTCCCTCAATGGCTCGGAAAGAGTGACTTCTTTTCCTCTCCTTCCTTCCTTCTGGGCGCTCAACACAACCCAGAACCACGGTGGGATAAACACCGGCCGTGTGAAGTCGTCAATCACGTGGGAAAGTCGGACAGGGAGGACGTGCGGAAGAACTTAAGGGTCAAGCAGTTAAAGCCGCCGATGTCTCAATTTCATACTTTAATACTCTCCAAGAACCTGGCACACAAAGTGGAACCTGGAAAGTTCAGCGCAGGCTTTGTGTGGCCCTAAAAAGATTTTGTTTGTGGCCCCATTTTGTTTTTTAATATTACTTATTTATTGTTATAAGACTCCTGAAGGGCCCCACACCACCCTAAATGTAATGTCACTGCCCCAAATACACACACTCAGTATGTTTACGTACACTAAAAAACTTTTGATTGCATTTATTTACTATTTATCCATCTACCCATCCATTTTGTACTGCTTGTCCCTCTTGGGGTTGCGGAGGGTGCTGGAGCCTATCCCAGCTGCGTTCGGGCGGAAGGCGTTGTACACCCTGGACAAGTCGCCACCTCATCGCAAGGCCAACACAGATAAACAGACAACATTCACACACTAGGGCCAATTTAGTGTTGCCACTTAACCTATCCCCAGGTGCATGTCTTTGGAGGTGGGAGGAAGCCGGAGTACCCGGAGGGAACCCACGTAGTCACGGGGAGAAAGTGCAGATCCCCTTTTAGTGAACAGTGAGATGTTCCTCCATGTTTGCTTTGCCCTACCAGGAGGAATGAACCATTTTGCAGTTTTGCATGGGGGTGTAGGTTGTGTTACACATTCCTAAATTGATTCAAACAACCTCGTTATTAAACTTTGACAGTAAATGTCTTATATCTTAACTTTTGTGACGTTGTCTTTTATAACTAAGGGATTCAAACAAAATAAAATATTTAAAACCCCAGGCCTTGATCAATAATGCGACTGGCCGGCCCTGGTCAGATGATTCAGAATTCAACCAACATTTGCAGGAAAAAGAGCCTCTCGTGTCACAAACAACTTTAATGTTTGAACTGGCGTTAGGTGAGATGAGGCTAATTTAAGTCTATCATATTAATAACTTTTTATTTGGCTTTTTGTAGCCTTCTGATGACTTTTAGTTCAAACAGGAAATGTAAAGACGGCAAGTGAAGACGAAGAAAAGCAGTTAGGACCCCAGCATCATGTTACTTAAAGTTGAAGGGGACTTATGAGGATTTTTGTATCTTCTGACTTACAAATGTTACAATGTTGGGCAATCGTGTTAAACACTGTCAAAGCGTCAAATCATTGGGTTCTCACATTTTGGCATATTGGATGCCTCCGTGCATGGGGTTTTGCAGTCTGGCTTCGTGGTTACGTCACAGCAAGGTGGACATAAAGGGGGAGGAGCTCTTTCCCTTCGGCTTCAGGCTCCGAGGAAAGCAAAATAAAAAGGTAGGATAAAGTATTATTTTCATCTAATCTTGGCATGTGCATAATAAATGCTACTAAACATATTTTTAATGCAGTCTGAAACATTCTGGGTGTATGCATGTGTACCTAATGTTGTGACCAGGTGAATCTATTCAATGTTCATGAAGTTTATTTTCGACCGTGTCTGAAAAAAAAAAAATAGCGGCGACGACTTCAAGATATATGTTCAAACGGTGTACTTTAAAAAAATATAATTTATGATACTTTTAGCGAGGCAAGAGGGTGGTTTCATTTGCAATCTGGGAACGCCTCCAGAAACGAACATCTGGCGGACAGACTCAAAAATGAGTTATACATGTGACTGTAGAGCAAAATCTAGGCAAAATTTACACCAAAGCATATCCAATACATATTATCTAAACTACAGGGAAGTGTTTAAAATGTCGATTAAAATCATCATAGGTCCCCTTTAAAGAAAGGTGCCATGCGTATGTGACACAACTCACCTATTACACACTTGTCCTTAAAAACTCAGGCTTATCCTTTTTTGTTCCCATGAGAACCAATCAGCAGTGGTTCATTTTTACACTAGAAGAAACAATTATCCCATACAAGACATTGATACAACGTTGATTATACTGTACATACATGTTTTTTTCTAAACATTGTTGCAAAATAGTTGTATTTGTAAATTGAGACATTGTTGGTGTTTAATGTTGGATCCACGTTGTTGGTTGGGAAATGATCATATTTCAATGGTCAAATCAACGTCTCAACCTGACATTGAATAAACGTAGTCAAAAAGCATGTTGTTTCAACGTCGTATTTCTGTTGTAGAATACTGGTTGGTAAATGACCAAAATTCAATGGTCAAATCAACGTCAGAACCCAATATTGATAAAACGTTGTCAAAAAGCGCATGTTGTTCCAACATTAAGTTTGAGTTGCTTAACGTCAGGACCTACTTCAACAAGATCTCAACCTTGTTTTACTATGTTGTGCCTGCTAGGATGGGATCTACTTTTTGTGTAATTTTTTTGTGTACATTTTTAAATTTATTAACCTAACTAGGGGGTTTTATCTGGTCCCATGGAACGATAGAGTACCGGTAACTTTAAAAAAAATGTATTTACCGTACAGTCATCCATTGCCACATTGTACTCCAAATATTGCAACTCCACTATGGTGCGGATTTGCCTTTCTTTTTTTGAAGCGTATTCTCCAACATTTCTGGCCTAAATTAAGTATTTTCAAGCATTAAAAGTGGGCTAAATAATTTTAGATATAAGTATTGATATATCATGTCAATGTCGAGGTGGTAATGTTCACTGTTTTTTTCTTTATGTTTGTTTTGTAAAAGATATGGGAAGATATTACAGATTGTGAAGACAAGTATAAATAAAAACTTCTGTTAGAAATGATCAATACAGTAGTATTGGTCATTAGATGAGATCAGAGCATGCTGTTGAGTATAGTGGCCACTGATTGGCTTAGCCTCAGCCAGCATTACTATATTGGATACAAATGTAGAGGCAACTAAAGGGAGTTACTTTAATTCTAGAGGGCTCTCATTATGTTAAAAATGTATCTAAAAGGTTGTAAACAGTTTTTTTATGCTCTAACTATGAAAATAATCGATTTATAATAAATTTTTCCTACTTCGCTGAAATTAATTTATCACGATCTTGTACGGAACTAGTTAACAGTAATAAATGAGGGACGACTGTATGTGCAAATTGCACCTTAAAACTGCTCAAGGGCAAATCAGAGTGGAACAAAACATAAGTACAGTATGATATAAGTATATGTAGGATATTCATCACAACACACTTTTCACAGGAAGTAAGCTAACAAGAAGAAGAACATTCCCGTGACACATAGTCAAATATCCTCTAAATATAATAAATGAATACGCAGTTCCCACGCTCAGATTTTTTTTCCTTTAATCTAAACAAAACTGCTTGTTTACATGTGACAACTAACTTTATGAGCATAAAAAATGATGTTGTAAAAGGTGGACTGGGATGATGCAGGAGTTCCCCTTAAACATGCTCTTGTTTCATAGCAGAGCCTGGGAACAGAGTGGAGGAGGGGGGCCAGGCCTTTTCCTGCTTCTGTTTTCCCCCATTCAGCCCCCCTGATATAAACCCACCGCCCCGCAAATTCCCAAATGCCCTTTCCAGGATGTGTCATGTTAAATAAAAGTGCCTCATCCTGAAGGAATTTTTAAGAGTTCTTGAAAACCCTTATTTTTGTTGACGTGCCACATGGCATGAACCACGCCCCGAGGTACATGGCAGCCCTTTGAGAAGCACTCATAATTTACTGACCTTGGCCGAACAATGCAGTTGTTTTAGGAACCTGCTATCGCTTCAAACCATAAGTGCTGCGCTTCACTCCAGAGGAAATGAACGCATCAGAGCGCTGGTTTACACCCTTCTTCGCACACGCATCTACATTCTTTGGAAAACAAGCTTTTGGCTTGTTTTCTACAGGTGTGCAAACATATTTGGCTTACTAATAAGGGTGTAACGGTACGTTAAAATCACAGTCCACTAGGTATTGATCACGAGCAATGGAAGGCTGGCGAAGTTAATCGATGCATGTGAAAAATCACATAAAAATGTTTGCATTAATCATGACTAAACCCAGATTAATCCCACACATTTTTGGGAGCGCACGTGCTCCTTTACATTAACCGCAGATGGTTGCCTGAAAGGTAGCATGGGTTGTCATACAGTCTGTGATCATGTCAATGCATACTGTATTTCATTGCAAAGATGAGTGAGGAGACACCAAAGCATGAGTCGTAGAGCATTTTACTGCGATTAATCAGGTTTATCTAAATTCGATGAGTAAGCTAATTTATGAAAAAACCCATTATGTGACAGCACTAATATATATACATATAGTTGATAAACATATGTAACCTGGACAATGTGGAATAATTTGGCCCCAAATGACTATATAAAACACGTTTACTCTGTAAATTTCTTTTTTTTCCAAAATAACTAACTTTATTATCTATTTTATTTATACAGTTACGTATTGACTCTATGTCACAGGTGTCAAACTAAAGGCAGGCCCGCAAAAACCTTTGTCAATAAGACATTTTTGCTAAATATTTAATTTTTTACAGAACACTTCTTCTTAAAGGTGACTTATAATCAGTGACGGGCAAACTACTTGGAAAATGTAGTAAGCTAAGCTACAAGTAGGGTGACCAGGTGTCCGGATTTAGGCCGGACAGTCCGGATTTTTAATGCCCTGTCCGGCGTCCGGCGCAGCATCAAGCCGGACACGTATTTGTCCTCCTTTTTGAGGCACTAGGCTTGAAGAGCGGAGTTTTTTCATCTTTGCTGGGCTGCAGCGCAATAGCCAATCAAAGACCGTAAAAAATGCCCCAACGCAGTAACATATCAAATGATTGGCTAAGAGCGGTGTCGGATACAAATCTGCTTATCATTGGTTAAAAAAGTAAACAAGGGTTCATGTGCTTCTGCGGCATGACATTGACAGAAAGTTAGCATCATGCCAAAACGCAAGACCTCGTTTGATTCTGAATGGATAAAAGAGCACGAATTTATAACGAAAAGCAGTCGAGACTTATTCCATGGCTTCTGCACACTTTGTCGATGTGATGTCGACGTAAGTAGTCAGGGGAAAGCTGCAATTGAACGGCATGCGGGTACGGATAAACATAAAAGTAATAAACGTGCGGCAGGTACCTCTTCAATGAGGACATTTTTTCGTGAAGTTTCGTCGCCCCTGGATGACAAGATAACTGCTGCGGAGCTGTGCAAGGTGTACCATGCTGTAAAGCAGTGGTTCTCAAATGGGGGTACGCGTACCCCTGGGGGTATGTAATGTAATGTAAGTTCATAAACTGAACATCAAATCAAGTAGGCTATTCCATTCATTACCATAAATCCAGAGTTTCGCCCATGCCATGGTTTGACCCTCACTAAAATGTCTGTCAAAAAGAACTGTGAAAAGAAATGCAACAATGCAATATTCAGTGTTGACAGCTAGATTTTTTGTGGACATGTTCCATAAATATTGATGTTAAAGATTTCTTTTTTTGTGAAGAAATGTTTAGAATTAAATTCCTGAATCCAGATGGATCTCTATTACAATCCCCAAAGAGGGCACTTTAAGTTGATGATTACTTCTATGTGTAGACATCTTTATTTATAATTGAATCACTTGTTTATTTTTCAACAAGTTTTTAGTTATTTTATATATTTTTTTCCAAATAGTTCAAGAAAGACCACTACAAATGAGCAATATTTTGCACTGTTATACAATTTAATAAATCAGAAACTGATGACATAGTGCTGTATTTTACTTCTTTATCTCTTTTTTTCAACCAAAAATGCTTTGCTCTGATTAGGGGGTACTTGAATTAAAAAAATGTTCACAGGGGGTACATCACTGAAAAAAGGTTGAGAACCACTGCTGTAAAGCATCACCAGCCCTACAGAAGTTTAGACTGCGGCATGAAAGTGGACCGGGAGATTTTCAGTGACTATCCCACAGCTAAAGGGATGGCCTGTGGCCGAACAAAAGCCAAGGCATTGTGCGAGAACGTCATCGCTCACTATTCGGTACAGGAACATACCGACTACATAAAAGAAAACAACCTACCCTTTTCCGTGGCAACCGACGCCTCAAATAAAACAACAAACAAGTGTTTTCCCATTGTGGTAAGGTATTTTCACTTTGATGAAGGCATCCAACATGTCCTGTTGGATCTTTATAGTGACAGCAACGAAACGTCAGAAGCCATAACAAACCAGCTGCTGGCAAAACTTGAGATGTCTGGCTTAGAGGTGAAAAACATGTCTGCATATGCAGCAGACAATGCTAGTGTCAATTGTGGCAAACACAACAGTGTGTATCAGAAGCTGAAACTGAGCCAAAAAGATGTGCTCCCTGCAAACTGTTTGGCCCATATTCTGCATAATGCAACCAGATATGCAGCAAGCAGCCTTGATGTTGATGTGGACAATTTTTTGTGTCATTTAAAAAAAATTATATATGTTAACTACATTTAAGTCCACACATGTTATGCTTTGTGGCACTCTGCACTTGAAAAGATTCATCTCAGTGGTCACTTTTTGAACACCACAATGTATTGAATAAATACAAATACTGTTAACAAACACTTGACTTTAATATTTTTTCCTATTCAGCCACACAAACATCATCTTTAAACCACTCAAAATTGTACTATAAATAAGAGTATACCAGAGTCCTATGTACACCATAGTAATTTATTGATATGCCGCATAATGTCCTCCTTTTTGGTGTCATGGAAATGGTCACCCTAGCTACAAGTTACTCTCGATGAAATATAGCTAAGCTACAGGCGAAGCTATCCTCAGAGAATTGTAGCAAGTTACATTATAAGCTACACGGCAAAAGTAGCATGCTACATCAAAACTACATTTAACAGCATTTATATCTATGGGCCCACATGCATAATGTCAATGTTACCAATAAGGGTCCATTACTAATAACTATCTGTCATTTAGCTGGGGACACCCTACAACTACCTCTAGGTGTCTCCACACTCCACTGTATGTATTTATTTAGTTTGCCTTTTCTTTGGCCCACCACTGTTATGTAATTAATTTTCTCTACCTACAGTAAAAAAAAACAGCGTCTATTTATATTTTGACAAAATAAAAACAATGATTTGTGTGTTGTTTGGGAACAGATGGTAATGGTTATGTGCAGTAAAACTTTTCACCTTAATGTGTGTTCCACGTCTTAGATGAAGAGAGCAGTTATGATTTTTGGTTTGCAGAGTAAAAAACTAAAAACTGAGGGTTTGGACATTGTTTTCTCTAAATGCATACTTTTGCCTAAATTTGGCTAAGGACAAGCATTGTTGAGGGTTTCCTGCACGTCATCTTCATTACTGAAGAAAAAATTTAATCTGCGGAAGACAATTCCTCTGCCATTTTCAAATATGTTCTTTTTTTTTTTTAGACGTGAGCTTGAAGCGTCCCTCAAGTATAAAAAAAAAATAAAATAAATAAAAATAAAAATATTATTTTTTTCTGTCTTTTCTTGTCTACTTTGTACCGCTTGCTACTCATGGTGTCTCCTTGCCGCTCAGGCAAATCATATTGTCTAAAAATACATTTTCTCATCGATAACGCAACGTCATCGTGCGCGCGGAAAGTGCGCTATATATATCTAATATATATATATATCTATATATATATATATATATATATATATATATATATATATATATATATATATATATATATATATGTATGTATGTTTTGATAACACGCCTTAGTTTGCGTCTGATTGGCCAGTCCGTAATGTTTTGCCCTAACCATAGCCAATTGTGAGTTATCATAAGAACACCAACAAACCATGATGGATTTTCTCCGTATGTATGGATGTTCTCATTCATCCAGGTCATTGTATTTTCTCCATAGTTTTTGGGAGGCCTGGATTCACAGTCCATCTTTTTTTCTCTTTGGCGCTTTTAGCTTTGATGTAAGCTACCTAGCTACATCAGTCTAAAAGTAGCTAAGCAAAAGGGAAATCTACTCATTAAAAAAGTAGCTAAGCTACCGACAAGTTACTGGAAAATGCAGTTAAGCCACGTAGCTTAGCTACATGTAGCTTGCTACTACCCTTGAGTTGAACACCTGGGTTGTACATTATAAGGAATAGCGGAATAAGAAAATGGATGCATGGATGGACACAGTATTGTACTTACAAAATGTGCAGTTACGGAACATTATGTCTAGTCAATGCATCTTCCTGCTAGACAATGTTTACTGAATTACCTTGTGACACAGCGCCCTCTTCTTTTCCCCTGTAAATAGCGCCATCAATTTACTTGGATTAAAGTTACCATGAAAAATGTAAATGAACAATTTCAAGCAAACAAAAAAGTTCTACTTTATGTGTTTTTCTTTCCCTCATCAACCTGTCAGAGAGGAAGACCTCATGTTGCTATGGACTTTGTCCCCTCTGTTATGATGGAAATATGAGGCCACTACTGATAAAACATCCTCATCTCAGTGATCACTGATGTCATGTTAATTGGGGCTTTTTGATGTGTAGGAAACCCAGCACAACATCCTTTCTGAGCAGCTGCATCGCCAACGCAAAATGGAAATGATTGCCATTGTTTGATCATCCTGATGTGCTTTATGGACATGTAAATATTAATAGTATAATAGTAATAACTTAGAATAGTCAGTTACAATCGTCAGGATACAGGACACAAGTAGCAATAGCAGCACGACACATAGAGCAGGGGTGTCAAACTCTTTTTCATCGTGGGCCACGGTAGGTCACTTCTAACAGTTAAATTATATATTTTCAAATGAATCGCAATTCTTATTTGTAACGATTCCTAATGGATTAAAAAAAAATCTAAAATTGATTTCATTTATTTTTTTTATCTGTCCTTTCCAGAGACTAAAGTAAATCATATTGTTGATGTAGACTCCCATGTCTGCTGTACATATTTACTTTAGAAAAGAGAAGTGTTGGATACTTCTCTTGTTGCCTTATTTGTATTGGACTTTATTAAATATTTGGGTCGCATTTTGTTCAACAGAACTAGTTTTCTTTTAGGTAATATAAACATTTTTCAAAGCTGTTTGTCTATTTTATGGAGGAATGTAGTTCATCATAGAACTGGCCCCCAATGTTATTAAAAACGTATTGATTTTGAATTGAGAGTAGGTTCGAATGGAGGATGGATTCTGAATCGAATTGTTACCCCCAAGAATCGAATCGAATCGTGTGGTGCCCAAAGATTCACAGCGGTCCGTGTACCTTCCGTTCTTTCTGTTTCCAATTCTTAAATGCAATACAAAAAAAAAATTTCGGCCCATTTTTTATATTTTCATTTCTGAAACAAAAGTTGGACAACTTTTTAATGACACTTTTTAAAAACGACAATAGGACTCCTGCTGAACAAAGACGTTACCGTTATGCTAAAAACATGCTAAACGCAAAGGAAAAGCTAAAATACTGCTTCCGGTTAGATTTGTCATCACACAGATAACCAGTAATTTTTGCATTTTGGATGAACATACTGTATATTCGATTTTTGTGTTTATCTGTAAAAATAAAAATCCATAAAAGGAAAACAGCACAAAATCCAATTTTATGGCAATATTTTAATGAAAATGAACCCATTTTTGTTTGTTTTAAAATCTGCCATTTATAATTAAAAAAGAGAATTGCCTTAATTTTGTTTTTTGATTTGCGTTTCAGAATTGGAAATAGAATGAACGGAAGGTACACAGACCCAAAGCCATATTATAAATGTGTACAGTAATTGACACATATTATTACACAATTACCCCTTCCATTTGATTATTATAGTGTATGCCAACAAACTGAAGGTAAAACTGCTTTGCAAAAATAAGTGAAGGTAACAAGCAAATATTAAAGTTCAACTATTGTAGAATAAGTTTCAAAAATGGCTTTAATGACAAAAAAATGTTTGGAATAGCTTTTTGCGCTAATATACCGAATTAAAGGGGACCTATTTTGCAAAACCAACTTTTCTTACCCTTTGGTACCTGGCTTTGTGTATTTGGGATCTGCATAAGATTAAATTTAAAAACAAACCTTGGAGGCATAGTGGAGATATTATAAAATAATCTTGCCTTCCTCCATACTTCATCCAAACGAGCCGTTTGGAATTTGCCCAATTTGTGATGTTTTTCCCCAGTGCAGGGGTCGGCAACCCAAAATGTTGAAAGAGCCATACTGGACCAAAAACAATAAAAAATCTTTCTGGAGCCGCAAAAAATGTGAAGCCTAATATAAGTGTTATATTGAAGGCAACACATGATGTAAGTGTCCACATTAGCTATATTAGACTACTATCAAAATGACTGTCGCAGGCTGATGCAAATCTTCGTTGACAGAAATGTTGAAATGTAATATTTATTCTACACATTTTTACAACATTGGAAAACCTTACTAAAACAGAGGCTTTTCAGAGGGTGTGATAACTCCTGGAAATGAGTAGCTAAGAATGGCCAAAGGTAAAGATGTGTGTGTCCAAGTAGAAGGAAACGGAAACTACAAATAAAATGAGCTCAAAAATACCTACAAACGAGGCATAATGATGCATTATGTACATACAGCTAGCATAAAAAACATGTTAGCATCGATTAGCTTGCAGTCATGCAGTGACCAAATATGTTGGATTAGCACTCCACACAAGTATGACAAATAGAGAGGAAAAAGGAGTGGCATAAAACACGTCTTTCTGTGGCAGCATCAAGGAAAGTAGTACATGTAAACAAACTACGGTGCGTTCAAGGACTTCCGAAATTAGGACAAAAATGGCGCGAACCAAAAACTCTCATCAGTGAAGCATGTTTAACACAAACAGTGGGATTTATAACAATTAGGAATGTTTGTGTCATGTTTGTCCTCCTACAGAAATCATAGTAAAACAAAAAATATATATTTTTTCCTCATCTTTATCCATTTTCATACATTTTTGAAAAAGCTCCAGGGAGCCACTAGGGCGGCGCTAAAGAGCCGCTTGTGACTTGAAAGCCGTGCGTTGCCGACCCCCGCCCTAGTGTGACGTCAGTGGATATCTCCATATATGGTAGAGATGAACCCGAAGCGCTTTCCAGCCGTCTCTTCAGGATGTGCCTTTGTGTGGGCCCTCTTATTTACGTGGCTTCACTTCCACAGCATCTTCTACCCGTTAACCATGTTGTAATTTTAAGCACTTCCATATAGAGCAGGGGTGCCCAAACTACGGCCGGCAAGCGTCCAAAATCAGGCCCGCGGGAAGTCCGAAGTATACAAAAAAAATAAATAAATAAAGATAAAAATAAAAAATATATATATATTTTATTTTTTTCAGTTTTTTCTTATCCACTTTATACCGCTTGCTACTCACAGTGTCTCCTAGCCGCTCAGGCAAATCATATTGTCCAAAAATGCATTTTCTCATCGATAGCGTGACATCATCGCGCGCCCGGAAAGTCCGCTATATATATCTATTATACACATATATATATAATATATATATATATATATATATATAATATATCTAATATATATATCAAATATATATATATATCTAATACATATATATATATATATATATATAGTATATACAGTATATATGTATGTATGTATGTATGCATGCACACACATATATATATATATATATATATATATATATATATATATATATATATATATATATATATATATATATATGTATATATATATATATATATATAGCCCAAATTGTTTTAACCCAATGTGGCCCCCGAGTCAAAAAGTTTGGGGACCCCTGATATAGAGTCTAATGACAAATATATGTTAGAATACGCCACTTTGTATTAAAGTGGCAAAAGCGGAGGATGCATGTGCATGTACGCTGCTTTAAAAAGTAGTTGAATTGATGGAGACAAAGTTTAGCTGGCTGACTTCGGCTAAAATGATATGTTTTCTCACAACTTCGTCTCACACTTGTGAGCGAGCTAGCGAGGTACAAGACAATCTAACAATGTTGCCGAGGCTCAGTCTGCATCCTCCCTCCAGATGTCCGACATACTGCCATAAAAACAAAGTTTTGCAAAATGAGCAAAATATTCATGTTTTTAACAAGAATAAGAGGAAATGTTCTCACACTTTACATGTTGTGTACATGCGAGTGACGGCGCGGACCCGCTTCCGCCCGGGAAACAGGAGTGATGACGTTACGACTATTGTCGACAAATATAATTGTCAGCGACAAATTTTTATTTTTGAAATTTTTCGACAATATTGATTAATCATTACACCCCTATCCTAAATTCACAAAAACCGGTACCAATAGGTACAGTAGGTGCCTATTTAAGCGTGACTGAAAAATGTGTGAAGAATGCACTACCAACCTGATAAGACCAGTTAAATCCGAAAGAGAAATAGATGAGACAGTATTATCTGCTTACAGATGCAACCAGGTGGTTGTTTGAGCACACTGCAGCTAGTCCTAGATAGTCCCACTGCTTAATGCTTCAATCACACGCAGGATTTAAGCTTTTTGGGGGGGTTTAAATATCTGCTTGTCACCTTAATTGATTCGTAATTAATGACTACGTGATTAAATTTTTGTGGAAATGTATTTATTGAGGTCATATCCGGAACCAATTAACAGCAATAAACAATGGACAACTGTATTACACAATTTTCCTATGCATTTGACAATGAGATTTTTTTAAGTACAAATTGAAGGATAACTCACTTTAAAATCCTAAGTTAAGTTTTTATTTTTACAAAACAAGTTACACAGTTTATTTATTTATCTTTTTTTTTTGGTCCTGTCCAGCTACTCAGGCAAATCATATTGTTGATGTAGATGCCCATATCGGCTGTACAGATTCACTTTACAAAAGAGAATTGTGGGATACTTCTCTTTATTAAATGGATTTATATTATTATTTGGTGCCGCCGGGCAGTAGCAAGAGGGGGTAGAAAGACAAAAAAAAGGAAGACAGAGGGGGAAATTGCGGGGACAAGAGGGGGATAAGACAAAGAGGCAACAACAACAACAACAAACACAACAACAACAACAAAACATCATCAGCGAATAGGATATGTATATGATAGCAAAGAAGCAGTGAGTGAAATAAATATTTATAACAGAGACATGACAATGAGCGAATATTCTTACACTACAAATGGAGCAATACAAATACCAACAGAAATAGCACTATTGATAATGAATAATAACAATAATGACCTCTATTATCAACAATACAATTGTTTCAAATGCAACAATACATATATACACCTACTCAGTGGCCTAGTGGTTAGAGTGTCCGTCCTGAGATCGGTAGGTTGGGAGTTCAAATCCCGGCCGAGTCATACCAAAGACTATAAAAATGGGACCCATTACCTCCCTGCTTGGCACTCAGCATCAAGGGTTGGAATTGGGGGTTAAATCACCAAAATGATTCCCGGGCGCAGCCACCGCTGCTGCCCACTGCTCCCCTCACCTCCCAGGGGGTGATCAAGGGTGATGGGTCAAATGCAGAGAATAATTTCGCCACACCTAGTGTGTGTGTGACAATCATTGGTACTTTAACTTTAACTTTAACTTTATATGTAATGATAACTTCAAATACAAAAGAAAGCAGATAAATGGAGGGGAAGAAAGAGAAGCGAACTGTATTAACCTTGTAGATTGTTATAGTAACAATAGGTTAAGCTTTGTCAGTGTGCCTTGTGTTATACCCAGTTTCCCCTAGGGCAACAACGTTAATATATGTTTGATGAAACGTGATTATATGCATGAGTGTACGTATGCATATGTGCTTGCATATGTACAGTATATGTATATGTATGTTTGTACAGTGAATGTGTTATGTATATATGTTACACAGTTTATAATAATATAGTGTGTTGAAGGATCAAATATTAAAGTTGAAAAAATGTGCGATTTAATGCAGTACATACATTTTTTTCTGTCAAAATGGAAAAAAGGAATACATTTAGTAAGAAAAGGTTTTGTTTTTTTACTTGCAATATTTCCAAGCTTTTGCAGGCCACATAAAATTACATGGCGGGCCAGATGTGGCCCCGGGGACCTTGACTTTGACACCTGTGCACTAGGGCAGTGGTTCTTAACCTTGTTGGAGGTACCGAACCCCACCAGTTTCATATGCGCATTCACCCAACCCTTCTTTAGTGAAAAATAAAATGTTGGTTTTTTTCAAATTCAAGACAAAGTTATGTTTTTGGTAACACTTTAGTATGGGGAACATATTCTAAGTAACAAAGACTTAATTTAGAGTTATTTGGTTAGGGTTAGGGTTAGAGAGTTGGGGTTATAATAAGGCCATGTCGTTTAAGGCATTAATAAGTACTTAATAATGACTAGTTAAGAGCCAATATGTTACTAATTTGCATGTTAATAAGCAATTTAAATAATGGTGAATATGTTCCCCATACTAAAGTGTTACCATGTTTTATTACTGGTGCACAAAATGAACCGTGCATGAACATCACCTTTTTCAAAGAACAAAACCAACACAGTGCATGAACTCACAACAAATTACACACCTGCAAATCAGTGTGACTTCTGCTGTTGTCGTATCTGTAATACGCCGACAGGGAGAATTTTTTATTTACACGATGAGTCGGGTGTGTTTTGACCTCCGCCAAACCCCTGAGCCCGACTCACCGAACCCCTAGGGTTCGATGGAACCCAGGTTAAGAACCACTGCAATAGAGCATTGGCGGCTCACACGCACAATGTGTTTAATACATACAAGAGGCATTTTATAAAGTTCAGAGAATCAAAAATAGACAATTAGGCACTGTTATAAGTGCATCTATTGTTCACGGTTTTTCGCAACTTGGGGAGGGTCTTGGAACGTAACACTCATGAATGGCGTGGAATCTACTGTACATTAAACACTGACGCAACAACGCCATGCACCCTTTACATGTCATTTGTCCAATAGCCACAGCATTAGGTACACCTGCACAAGCTCATGAGATCCAAAATCCTGCTCATGCAAAAGTAACTAGAAAGGTCGTAAATAATCACAATGTATCCCCATGGACATCCTCCAATTGTGGAGTGTAGTGCGTGCAGAGTGTACTCGCGTGTCAGGTGACGAGACAAAGCAGGGATGACACACATGCCACAATGGCCGGCTTAGTCCAGAGACTATTTTGGTGATTGGTATGACGACCCTGCCAATTGAAGTCATTTGGGCGTTCACACTCTCTTAAGCTTTCGCATACCTCACGAGGTCTTTGTTGGGCTGCCAACAAACCAACAGAATTTTTAACACTTGGAAAAGAGCAATACAATGGCGGAAAATCGAATAAAATGTGTAAACATTCAATATTATAAGTTTAATAATATAAATATTATAGCTTCCTGTGCTTCCTATGATCAAATGATGTCTAGTGAATAATATGTCTAATGTATCTCAGCAGGTATCACTGAGCGCTTTACTGGCGTTGAAAGGGTCCAAACAAAACCACCCACCTCCTCCACAGTCCAGATGTGCCGTAAGAAGCAGCTCTTATCAGCAATAAAGGACGCTTTGGCATCAATGTGGACAACTGCCAGAGTCTACTTGGCAGCCGGTGTTTTTCCAGCAATAAAGGCTAGAGATCAGCGAGCATCACACATCTTACCATTCTTTCATCTGCTTCCAAATACACTGACTGCAATATTTCACACGGGATCGAATTATGTCAAGGAGGGACCACTACTGTACCCATAAAGGAACTTTTTTCTGACCTGTGACCTGGCGCTTTTTTAGCTTTGAAACTGTGAAATAAGGGGCACTGCTGTTAAGTAGAGGCAGGGTCATGTTAGTCACCATGACATCCAGCAGTCAATATGCTAATGTACAAATGTTTAGCATCTTTGTGTCTAATGGTTCACATAGCTGATTTAAATACCCAGTGATTGACTGGTATTTAGTACAGCCAGCTGGGATAGACTCCAGCCCCTGCTGTGACCCTGAACAAGGTATATACATACATACATATATACATATAAAATGGGTGATCAATCAAATGTTGTAATCAATGTGAAATGGGATCAACAAGGTTATATAATAGTGCCTCAACTTGCAAGCTTAATTGGTTCTGTGTCGAAGCTCTTAACTCAAAACACTTGTATCTCAAATCAACGTCCCCCATTTGAAATGAATTGAAATTAGCCTAACTGGTGCTCGGCGCCCCTAAAACAGCACCAAAAACTAACTTTCATTTAAGAAATATTGTATAAAAACAATACAAAGAATGTGATACACACAACTACAGTGCTTTTTATGAAGTAATGTAAGAATAATGTACAGCATTTACTTTGGAGAGTGGATTTCTACAGTATGTTCTTCCAGCTGCTTTACCATCAAACACACCATCAGCAGCTTTTCGATATTTTCATGGATAAATGTCAGCTGGTTATATATTATTTTAACGTTAGACTCATTCTGCTTCAGTATGGTGCGGACTGGCAGTGAAACACTCCATTTGCTTCACCAAGTTGGACGCTCGGTCATATTTGTGATGAGTTTTTTCTTTCATTCAATAAATATCATCCGTTTTTCTTCCCAGCACTGTCCTTCAAACCCACTTTTTTTGTTTCCATGTTTAGAAACCAAAGTTGTCGATCTCTAGCTATAAGCTAATAATTCTAGCGAGTAGGACTAGATGCTGTAACTCAAATATTTGCTTGTCACTTAAAGCATAACAATTAGTTGAGAGACAGCTCTTATCTCAAAACACTCTTAAGTTGGGGTACTTTTAAGTTGAGGTGCAGCTGTATCTTAAAATCATAGCGCTTTAAATATGTGGAAGCATGAATACAACATGGTTACAAGCAGAGGGCGCGTTAATGTACAGGCTTATCTGGGCTTAAGCCCAGGGGCCCCCACCCAATCGGGGCCCTGCGATTTTAAAGGCGGAATGCAATGATAGGTGTTTATAACTGTCAATCACAGACAGCCCAGCGTCGTGTAGCGATTGTGTACTCTCTTGGCTGCGTTGTTTGTTCATACTGCAGCGAGCTGTGCGCCAACCCACGTCGCTGGTGCGAGAGGCGAGCGTGCTTACTACTGAGCTAAAAGCACAGGCAATCTTACAGATGGCCAGCACTATTCCTGAAGGTGACAGACTTCTGTAAACGTGCGAGTGTAATGTGCATGCGCCTGTGGCAGAGAAGATGTATTCATGAACATAATAATTTGTTAAAACTGGTATTTTTGCATTGTTGCTGTTCCCTCATCAGGCCTGACCTTCTTAGGGTCGGGCCTGACTACTGTTCTGCTTTAAAGGCCGCTTATAAATCCAACAGACAAAGAATGTACCAAAAAAATGCTATGATAAAACTAGCAAAACTTTATACTGGACAGGTACGTAAATTTAAAAGAAAATATTCAGATTTTCAATGTATGTATTTGTTTGTACACACAAGAGTGGAAATTTGTCAAAACGTGCACCTTTGCGGTGTTGCCAGCGCTTTTATATTTGTGACACATACACCAGTCTGTGGCCCCCAAGTCGGATTGACTTACAATTTCCCACACAGCTCAATGCAATCGACAAAACACATGCTGTAACTTTTAAGGCCCCGTCAGATTTGTCAACAAGTTCTCTTTATGTATTTGTAGTTCCTGAAAATAAATCCGGCAGTAATTTCCCATAAAATCAATTAGTTTTTGAGTAATGGGTAGAAAACTAACTGTAGTTTGATATGGTATGACGTCATCTACAGAACTGGAGGCCATTACCCCACATAGACAGTGTGGATAAAGTCATGTAAAACTATTATTTTGAACACTTACAGGTAAAAGCCAGTAAATTAGAATATTTTGAAAAACTTGATTTATTTCAGTAATTGCATTCAAAAGGTGTAACTTGTACATTATATTTATTCATTGCACACAGACTGATGCATTCAAATGTTTATTTCATTTAATTTTGATGATTTGAAGTGGCAACAAATGAAAATCCAAAATTCCGTGTGTCACAAAATTAGAATATTACTTAAGGCTAATACAAAAAAGGGATTTTTAGAAATGTTGGCCAACTGAAAAGTATGAAAATGAAAAATATGAGCATGTACAATACTCAATACTTGGTTGGAGCTCCTTTTGCCTCAATTACTGCGTTAATGCGGCGTGGCATGTAGTCGATGAGTTTCTGGCACTGCTCAGGTGTTATGAGAGCCCAGGTTGCTCTGATAGTGGCCTTCAACTCTTCTGCGTTTTTGGGTCTGGCATTCTGCATCTTCCTTTTCACAATACCCCACAGATTTTCTATGGGGCTAAGGAGTTGGCGGGCCAATTTAGAACAGAAATACCATGGTCCGTAAACCAGGCACGGGTAGATTTTGCGCTGTGTGCAGGCGCCAAGTCCTGTTGGAACTTGAAATCTCCATCTCCATAGAGCAGGTCAGCAGCAGGAAGCATGAAGTGCTCTAAAACTTGCTAGTAGACGGCTGCGTTGACCCTGGATCTCAGGAAACAGAGTGGACCGACACCAGCAGATGACATGGCACCCCAAACCATCACTGATGGTGGAAACTTTACACTAGACTTCAGGCAACGTGGATCCTGTGCCTCTCCTGTCTTCCTCCAGACTCTGGGACCTCGATTTCCAAAGGAAATGCAAAATTTGCTTTCGTCAGAAAACATGACTTTGGACCACTCAGCAGCAGTCCAGCTGGTGTCGGTCCACTCTGTTTCCTGAGATCCAGGGTCAACGCAGCCGTCTACCAGCAAGTTTTAGAGCACTTCATGCTTCCTGCTGCTGACCTGCTCTATGGAGATGGAGATTTCAAGTTCCAACAGGACTTGGCGCCTGCACACAGCGCAAAATCTACCCGTGCCTGGTTTACGGACCATGGTATTTCTGTTCTAAATTGGCCCGCCAACTCCCCTGACCTTAGCCCCATAGAAAATCTGTGGGGTATTGTGACAAGGAAGATGCAGAATGCCAGACCCAAAAACGCAGAAGAGTTGAAGGCCACTATCAGAGCAACCTGGGCTCTCATAACACCTGAGCAGTGCCAGAAACTCATCGACTCCATGCCACGCCGCATTAACGCAGTAATTGAGGCAAAAGGAGCTCCAACCAAGTATTGAGTATTGTACATGCTCATATTTTTCATTTTCATACTTTTCAGTTGGCCAACATTTCTAAAAATCCCTTTTTTGTATTAGCCTTACACAATATTCTAATTTTGTGACACACGGAATTTTGGATTTTCATTTGTTGCCACTTCAAATCATCAAAATTAAATGAAATAAACATTTGAATGCATCAGTCTGTGTGCAATGAATAAATATAATGTACAAGTTACACCTTTTGAATGCAATTACTGAAATAAATCAAGTTTTTCAAAATATTCTAATTTACTGGCTTTTACCTGTATTTGCAGGTTTTTGTCACCCTGGTCCATGATTACTTCGAAACTGACATGGTTATTAACATTATGGTCAAAATATATATATAAACTTCAGTAGAAGACGACTCAAAATTCAATATTAACAACTCACATTCTTTTTCAATCGCTTATACTGTAAGTGCCGGTTCTGCTCCTCTTTCTTAATTTTTCAGCAGCTTCTGTCAAAGTCATTCTCCCCTTAAGGGTGCTCCTGATTTTCGGCATCACATTTGGCTTAAGTCTTTTGAGTTTTTGAACTCCTACCAAAACCCTTCTTCTTCCAAGTCAGAATCAATAAAATGATTGCATTTTACACTCCTCTCGCTTGGTCCGCAACATTTTGCGAGAGTCAATTTGACTGGAGAGGTCCATACTTTCCTCATATTCCCAACATTTGGAAATGTATGCAGGCTGACCCCTTCCTTAATTGCATTGCTACAACGTGCAACAATGCATCTGGCTGCCATATTGGTAAATTCCTTTAAATTGAGTGCAAAAATAACGTGTTTCGGGATGACGATGCTACCAAAACACATACAGTACAATATGAAATTGCCTCTAGTCGTCTGTAGATGACGTCTTAAGGCTGATGCAGGCGACATTTTGGAGCTAAAAGTGGGTGTTTCAAAATGTGCTAAAACTCATTAGAAAACAAGCCTAAAATAAGTGCTGTCTACTTTAGGGTACATTTTATTGGTAGACACATTTTTTAGGTCCACAACTATGAACTAAGTGTCAATGTTGTCAGCCAAGTCAACACAAAAATATGGTGCCAGCCTTAATATGATCACTTGTCAATCACAGGACTGACACAAATAGACTTTTTACAGTCACATGGCACATCTACAGCAATTCGGAATGCTCACTGAACCTACATAACATGCTGGACTGTAGGAAGAATCCAAAGTCTACTAGGAAAGAACATGTCACACGGAAAAAGTATTTCTGCACCAACAATGACTAAGTATGGCGGTAATGAGTGAGATATCAAAGCACTGGACAAATTAGTTAATGGTAATCCATGCAACAGTCTGAGAATGTGTTTCATTAGGTCAAAGTTAGTCAGGAGTTACGCGCTCTATTACAGCTTGGCAAAGTGCACGCATATTCCATGAGTGCGAGCCAAAAGCATGTCCACTCAGACGGTTTACCTGCCAGGAGACCAGCAGAGAGGCAAAAGACCAAGAGGTCAGCGTCACGTACTGTAATTGATATGATGTCTTCTGGCAGGTGTTTCAACATAGTTTGCACAGCGCCTTGGTCCAATTCATTCCCCAACCCCGTCTTGTGTCCATATTAAGCTCGGCGTGCGTCCCTGCACAGAGGAGGAGTGGACCCAGTGTGGATAAAGGCGAATGTGAAATAACTTGTAGCAGAGGGAGACAACAAGAAGAGGCTTTGTACTTAAGAATGTGGCCTTTTCCATCTCGTAAACACTCCGTTTTGGCAACGGTTTTACAAAAATAACAAAACTTTGATGTCCAATGTAAAAGATACCGTGCCTGGACCAGCAACAAAGTTAATATTTACAGGAGTAGTGACAAGCTTCTGCTCAGGCATACTTTTTTTAAGCAGTGTCACTACATTTATTTATGCATTTTTCTTCACCAAGATCTCATATTGATGATGGAAGAAGTCAAACAACTTCATGTTTATCTACAAATTAAACTACTGACACATAGTTATGGTATAAAATGAGGAGATCAAAATAAAGTTAAAAGTTAATGTACCAATGATTGTCACACACACACTAGGTGTGGTGAAATTAACCTCTGCATTTGACCCATCCCCTTGTTCACCCCCTGGGAGGCGAGGGGAGCAGTGAGCAGCAGTGGTGGCCACGCCCGGGAATCATTTTGGTGATTTAACCCCAAATTCCAACCCTTGATGCTGAGTGCCAAGCAGGGAGGTAATGGGTCCCATTTTTTATAGTCTTTGGTATGACTCGGCCGGGGTTTGAACTCACGACCTACCGATCTCAGGGCGGACACTGAGCAGGTGGACTTGTGGTTGTATGCATTGTAATTCAAATATCCTCCAAGTTTTATAATCATTAGATACATGGTTATTGACTGATTGAGAATTAGTTGTCAAGTCCCACCTATTTTGCCTGATGGCTACCATATTTTTTAACCAATTCAATGCAGCTGAGATAGGCTCCAGCACCCCCCGCGACCTCAAAAGGGACAAGCGGTAGAAAACGGATGGATGGAATTTGACATATACTTTACATGGGCTTGTCAAGCTGTTTAGCAGATTATGTGGTGGAATCGGTAAAACTTCCTGAAATTACAGTTGTTTTTAAAAAGCACATTGAGCTGTGTGTGAAATTTCAAGTTAATCAACTTATGGAGGTGAAACTTTGGAGGATTATAACATCAATAGAAAATAACAGCACAGGCAACTCAAATGGGGTGCATGTTTTGACAAATTCTCAGCCGTTTGTGTGAAGCAGTTCTGCAGTAGAAGTTTAACATACAGTATTCTTTTTAATGCCTATGTTCGCTCCAGGGTGAGAGAGAAACGGTATCTTGATTCCTCCGTATGGCTTGCATGTTTGGAAATATTGGCAATAAGTAATCTTTGAAGTCTTTGAAGTAATTTATCTTCTATTGCAGTGGTTCTCAAACTTTTTTCACCAAGCACCACCTCAAAAAAACATGGCTCTTCAAGTATCACCATGATGACCAACATTAAAATACAGAAGTAAAATAGTAGGCCTATGTATTCATTAAAAACAAGACAGAGGTTTTATTTACAAGTACATTTAATATTTTGGGCCACTGTAACATTACACACACTTTGAACAGTAACAGTATTTTTGAATATAGGAAAATAAAACAATGTACTTTAATCTATTTTCTACCGCTTGGTAAAGTATCACCATGATGACCAACATTAAAATACAGTAGTAAAATAGTAGGCCTATGTATTCATTAAAACAAGACAGTAGTTTTAAGATGCTATAACCCAGTGATTCTCAAACTGTGGTACATGTACCACTTGTGGTGCACGGGCTCCATCTAACGGTGTGCCAAATAAGTTAAGTTAAGTTAAAGTTAAAGTACCAATGATTGTCACACACACTAGGTGTGGTGAAATGTGTCCTCTGCATTTGACCCATCCCCTTGTTCACCCCCTGGGAGGTGAGGGGAGCAGTGGGCAGCAGTGGTGGCCGCGCCCGGGAATAATTTTTGGTGATTTAACCCCCAATTCCAACCCTTGATGCTGAGTGCCAAGCACTTTACAATCACTTGATTATAAAGTAGTGTTTTATTCTCCTATATTCAAACACAGTGTTACTGTTCAAACTGTGTGTAATGTTACAGTGGCGAAAATATTAAATATACTTGTAAAATAAAACCTCTGCATTGTTTTTAATGAATACTTAGGCCTACTATGCTACTGTATTTTAATGTTGGTCATTATGGTGGTAGTACTTGGAGAGCCATTTTTTTCTGGCGTGGTACTTGGTGAAAAAACGACAAATAACCGATTCAATGTACATATGCCAAGCTATTTGAAGAAAAAAAACACGATCTGAGCAAATAGTTGTTATTGTTTTATACCTCATTAATAACACATTTATTTATCGAAATTTCCCGGTTTTTAAACCCTGCGCCTAATACAATGGTGTGGCTAATTAATGGATTTTTCAGAGTTTCCGAGCTTCACATGCGGCCAATAAAATTAGCCTTGTCACATCAGACCAATAAAATTGCTGCTCTTGCCTAACTATCCAATAGGGGACTATGGCGTCGTAACACCTTCACGAACAGGGGACCTCCGAGCCAAGAGTGGACATTTTTCAGGTCCCCTTTTGGTCATGCCTTAAATCAAGCTAAAAACATGCCTAAAATATTTTTGTGCATTTTCTCAACTTTTGCCAAGAGGGGACCTGAAAGTGTGTGAGTGTTTAGTCCATACTTGGCAGCGCCTCTGCTGGCCAGAGCTGGAAGTTCATGACCAATTCACACGTCGCTTCAAACACTCCTCTATTGTGAAAACCAGTCTCTTCAAACATGCAAACACGAAGAAAAACCAGTCTCTATAGTTGTTATTGTTTTATACCTCATTAATAACAAATTTATTTATCGAAATTTCCCGGTTTTTAAACCCTGCGCCTAATACAATGCTGTGGCTAATTAATGGATTTTTCAGAGTTTCCGAGCTTCACATGCGGCCAATAAAATTAGCCTTGTCACATCAGACCAATAAAATTGCTGAACTGGTGACGGTGGACCAATGACATTAAATCAAACACAATCACACAGTCATTCAGTCAGGTATTTAGTGCAGTACACAATCATCTTCATCAAAATGCACAAGACGCAAGTATCAAAATTCACTAAGTGCTGTTTTTTTTGGGAGGAATTCCAATAGCGTAAAGGTGTCCAATCATTTTCCACTAATGGCTGCACACTACAACATCAAAGGATGCAGGGTGCCGAGTGGGTCAAACGATACTGATGCTTAGATGCATTACGAAACACACGGAGTGATACTGTGTCCCTCCATGTGTTCGTCACTTTAAGACAAAAACATGTGACGATACAGCTGCTGTGTCATTTGACTGAGAAGCGCCAAACCGTGACAGCTTCTACTAAGTGAAGTCCAAAGCGAGGCGTGTCGGCGCGTTTGACATCTGTTCACATCTTCGTCATCAAATTAAATAAAACTAAGAAAAAGTACAAATTCCGAAGTGTGTGATCATTTTGAGCTTACGGCGTCAAAGAAGGTAAATGTTCTTTTTTTCCTGTTCGTTATTTGACTCACTGGCCATAAGTATGCATTTTATATTCCTCTCTGTGCAGATATTAAACTAAAAATTGTGTTTTAGGGAATTAATTCAGTAGATTTCTGTAAAAGATTAAGACTATATATATTTACATTGGGGCTCGGACTTTTCTGAAAACAATTGCACTTTTATAGTTATTGTGTTATCCTACATTAGCATAACCTTATAAGTAATTAATGTGGAGATTTATTTTGAATGTGGTGAATATGTGTGTATTCCCTTTTGCTTTAATGTTGTATATTTATCAAAACATTTTGGAAATGTTATACCCCAGGAGGAATAGCTGCTACTATTGCAAATGCTAATGGAAATCTTAATAAACACATTTGTTGTGTTTGCAGGTCCAATTTAATGACTTTTTCGATCCAGATAGGGGATGACCGTTATGAAACACTAACAAAGTATCAGTGCTTTGTCGAGACGGGTACTGATTATGCCATACACTCACTGAGCATGCCCATCACCAAGGGTGCCACGTTAATAGTTTTTCCTTTTGTAAATAAACTGATCAAATATGCTGAGTTTTATATATTTCAATCTAACAATCATATATTTTAGATCACAGGTGTCAAACTAAAGGCCCGCGGCCCAGATCTGGCCCTCCACATTATTTTATATGGCCCGATAAATCTTGGAAATAATATTTCTCAATAAAATACCTTATATTTTTTATCTTTACTTTTTTATTTTCCTAGTAAAGGTATTAGGTTTTTTTTCTAGTTTGACAGGAAAAAAAATAGTGTCCAATATTGCAACAAATATTATATTATCTAACTTTTTTGGTTAAAATCCAAATAAATACTTAAATATCTGCTTAACTTATGATTTCGAAGCAAGTTATCCATCAAATTATGCACTATAAAAATTAGCAAATGATTTTACTGTAAAATTTAGGGAGTTTTTTTTTTTGGTTGTTTTACATCATATTACTATAAGTTGAAAAAAGATGACCAATGTTTGTTTTTTTACAGTCAATTTCTGTCGACTGAGCTGTCAGTTTTTTTTTGTTTTTTTTACTGTAAAATCCACGGTTGATGATTTTATGGTACCACATTTTATTATGGTAAAAAACTGGTAGCGGAGTTGCCAAAATAACATTAAACAGCGATACTCATAGGCGCCGATCTACATTTCTGCCAGTGGGTGCTCAGTGTGTGTGTGTGTATTAAAACAAAATAGATGTTCAGCGAAGTTAATATCCCATATGATTTGTGGCTTTATTATTTTGTGAAATGGACCAAACTCGCCACAAAATTAACTACAATAAGATTGATCTTTTTAAAATTATTTTAAAGATTGAAAGTTGCCATCAATCCCACGTGGGTGCTCGGGGCCCTGAAGCACCCAGGGGATCGCAGCCTATATGGCGGTACTGTATTTCTATTTACAGTAAAATAAAAAAACCACCATATATTTTACAGTAAAAGTCTGGCAACTAAGGTGCCAGTTTTTTTTCTGTAAAAAAAACCCGTGGTAAAATCCACATTTTTTTTACTCTTTACGTTAAAAAAAAAGTAAAATATTTAAATTCATAGGCAAATTCATAAATTATTTACTGTTACAAGCGGCCCTGTAATAACAGGCAACAGCAATGACTGCGGTGTGGCCCTCAATGATAACAGTTTGACACCCCTGTTTTAGATAGATACTGTATGCAAGCAGTGGCAATCTACATAATGCCACTAGGGTTTGTAGTCAAGTGGGCGGGGCTAATATATAATCATTTAATCAGTGATCTAGCTGGGAAACTTTTTCCCTCACCCCCTGCGTACATCATCCCTCCCTCCTATCCTGCTGGAGGACCACTGCGTGTCCTCTTCCCTTCGTCTCTCTTTCTCTGACACACACTACGCGGACCTATCTCCACACTCCCGACCAACCAGCATGAACGCACGGGTTGCTGCCTCTCTGCTCGCCGGACTTGTGGTCCTCCTTCACGGATTGACGGGTGAGTACATTGGCGGAAAATCGCGCAGCTTTTTTTTCCCCTTATTGGTACAATTTATGCACGTTACCGACAGAGTGTGTGTTTTAGTTAGATGAGGTTATTTTTAGAGGTTGATGCACTTAAAACATGTTCAAAGGTCAGTCTGCAGAGGAACTTCTCACACCGCCTTGTAAGTAAGTGGTGCAGGTCCTGACTAAAGTAAACCACACTACATGTGACTCTTCACACCCCACCAACATTTTCCTTCCTGTTTACATTCATTTTCAGTGAAAAATGTCACAAGTGCAGTCTTTTTCTGTTATGACCTGACTGTGTTTATGCAGGAGTAAACCAACATGAGAGTGGAGTGAGTGAGTAATTTGATTGGGAGAATATACCTGGTGCAGTTTGCTTGGTATTTTTTGCAATAGGACCATTAAACAAGGACCTGATTGGCATTGAAACTTTTATATTTGGCTCAGATTTTAAGAAAAACTTCTAAAATATACTTTTAAACAACAAAGAGTATTATTGTGAAAACATTGGACCACAAACAAACGAATACCAGAGTTCCTTAATGCAGTGTTTTTCAACCACTGTGCCGCAGCACACTAGTGTGCCGTGATATATTGTCTAGTGTGCCGTAGAAAATTATGCAACTTCACCTAATTGGTCAAAAAAATATTTTTTCCATCCATCCATCTTCTTCCGCTTATCCGAGGTTGGGTCGCGGGGGCAGCAGCCTAAGCATGGAAGCTCAGAATACCCTCTATAATGTGCCGTTGTCTAGTGCCTGTGCTGTGTAGAGCTTGGCAGGGTAATCATGTAATACTCCATATCATTAGGTGGCAGCAGGTAGTTCATTGCTTTGTAGAAGTCGGAACGCGTCAAGGATGGTTTGTCGTGATCCCAATATGCAGAGCACGGGAGACAGTGTGCAGGTAAAAAGGTATGCAACACTTAAACCAAAAATGAACAAAAGGGCAAGTCCCGATAGGAAAAGGCATTGAAGCATAGGGATGGCTATGCAAAACAAAAGTAAAACTGAACTGGCTACAAAGTAAACCAAACCGGAATGCTGGATGACAGCAAAAACTTACAGCGTGTGGAGCAGAGACGGCGTCCACCAAGTACATCCGTACATGACATGACAATTAACAATGTCCCCACAAAGAAGGATAGCGTACGCACAACTTAAATAGTCTTGATTGCGAAAACAAAGCAGGTGCGGGCCTCAAAGGAAGGCGTGAAGCTGCTATAGGAGAACACCAACAAAACAGGAAGGGTCACCAAAATAACAGCGCAAGACAGAAGCTGAAGCACTACACACAGGAATCAACAACAAACTCAAAATAAGGCACGACAACCTGGTGGAGTTGAATTTTTTAACCTTTTCTGCTGGTGGTGTGCCTCTGTATTTTTTTTATGAAAAAAATGTGCCTTGGCTTAAAAAAGGTTGAAAGACACTGCCTTAATGGATCAAACCTGACAAGTGTGCTCATTGGGATGTGATGGTTGCATGTGCACAGAGGTGTGTGCTGTATAAAGTTGGCCCCTCAAGCTGGCCACGTGTATTTTTAGCCACTTCTCTGCTTTCTGTCAGGTCTTGTCTGACCCAAGCAGGACACATAAACACATAACAGTGAAAAAAGTTGGAATGAGAGTGCAGTTTCTGCCACAAATAATGTGCGGTAGGGATGTGTGTTTATTCCTACGGTGTGCTAAATGACAGCTGATTTACTTGTTTGTGTGTCAGAGAGGCTCCTGAGGCCTCCGCCCATCCCAAACCTTTCCTCTCTTTGAGGGTCGGACTTCCCTCCCGCTCTCCTGTTTGTTCTCCACCTTTCCCTACCGCCTCCTCCTTGTGTATTGTGTTTGTTCATCTCCTGTTTAAGGTCACCCCAACCATTGTCCATAGTCTTTTTACAAGTACATCATCATCACCCCCCCAACTGCACTTAGTAGTCCACTTCCTGGACCTCGCCTTGCTCATGTGCACAAAAATGACCAGGGAATTCCTGAGAACACAGACTCATTTTTATCTTGACATATTTGGCATTTTTAACTTAAAAAAAAATATTCACGGATGAACCTGAATGGGACAAGCGGTAGAAAATGGATGGATGGATGGACAAAAGACAAGGGTCACGCCAAATTCTCTATTGTGTAGTTGCTGGGGCATTTGCAGTAGATAATCAACTCCAGAGAGTACCAGGGCCCTAATTTGGCTAAGTTGTTTATTCGTACAAAAGTGTGTTATATGATAGAAAAAAACACATTGTAGAATACTTTTACACATAAATAATAATACATTTGAATAATACTCCATATCAGGGTTTTATGCTGTTGATTCTGATACCCATCAGTAATAAGTGAGATCGGCCAATACTGATACCAATCACATGTTTTAAAGGGTTCATATTATGCAAAACCAACTTTTCTTACCTGTTGGTACCGGTTTCTGAGTATTTCGGATCCCCATAAGTCCCAAAAATTGGAGATCAAACTATAGAGGCGTGGCAGAGATAATTATAAAACAATCTTGCCTTCTTCCAAATGAGCCGTTTCTTGACGTATTTTGCCTTATTTAGGTCAGTGGATATCTCCATATATGGTCGAGGTTTCCAGTGGGGATTGGACTCCACCAGGGCTGCTCTTTGTCACCGATTGTGTTTACAACTTTTATGGACAGAATTCAGGGCGTTGAGGGGATCCGGTTTGGTGGCTGCAGGATTAGATCTCTGCTTTTTGTAAATGATGTGGTCCTGCTCATCTGGCCAGGATCTTCAGCTGTCACAGGATCGGTTCGCAGCCGAGTGTGAAGCAACTGGGATGAAAATCAGCACTTCCAAATAGTCAGAGTCTATGGTTCTCGCCCGGAAAAGGGTGGCGTGCCAACTCCGGGGGAGAAGATCCTGCCCCAAGTTTAAGTACCTCGGGCTCTTGTTCACGAGTGAGGGAAGAGTGGATCGTGAGATTGACAGGCGGATCTGTGCGGCGTCTGCAGTGATACGCACCCTGTATCGGTCTATCGTGGTGAAAAAGAGCTGAGCCGGAAGGCAAAGCTCTCAATATACCACTCCATCTTTGTCCCTATCCTTACCTATGGTCATGCGCTTTGGCTTATGACCGAAAGGACAAGATCACGGGTACAAGAGACCGAAATGAGTTTCCTCTGTCGGGTGGCGGGAGTCTCCCTTAGAGATAGGGTGAGAAGCTCTGTCATTCGGGAGGAGTCCAGAGTAAAGTCGTTGCTCCTTTACATCGAGAGGAGCCAGATGATGTGGTTCGGGCACCTGGTCAGAATGCCCCACGCACGCCTCCCTGGGGAGGTGTTTAGGGCATGTCCGACCGGTAGGAGACCACAGGGAAGACTGAGGACACGTTGGGGAGACTATGTCTCGGGATCCCCTGGTAAGAGCTAGACAAAGCGACTGGGGAGATTGAAGTCTGGGCTTCCCTGCTGAGGCTGCTGCCCCCGCGACCTGACTTCCAACAAGCAGAAGAAGATGGATGGATGGGTTTGTACAAGTCAGCCATTTTTATTTAGTTGTAGTCAATAAGTTCCTTATTTTTCTCTATCCTCTTGTTTTGCGGAAGACTGGCTCGTACATGGACATGCAGACTAAAATCCTCTGTTGTTGCCTTTTATAATAAAAGGTAGCACATAGTTCTAACTTTTGTCAGTAGACTCGATATGGAAGCACTAAAAACTACAACATGGCTGACGGGTTGGAGACGTAATTGAAGGAGGCGTGGTCTAGGGGAGGATTTCGGCAAGTAAATAGGACCGCCCACAAAAGGATGCATTCTGAAGAGAGTTAGAAAGTGCCTTAAAGATTGTCTGTAAAACAAAGAACAAAGCAAAATGTTGACCAAAGCACCACCATTACATGTAATGTAGACCACAAGGAAGAGTTTTAAATGTAAAAAAAAAAATCATAATGACCCCTTTAACTCAAAAATTTTCAATAGGGACCCTTGCCTTACAGTAAGTAAGTATGCTTACAATACACCATTTTCACCAAAAAAACATGGAGCTGGATTTACTAGAATGTTTTCATTATTGCTAAAAAAAATAATAAACTTGGAGGACTGTAGTAATTTGCAAAGTTAGCTGAAAGTGTGTTCAGGGGTTTTTGGACTTCCAATTGTTTGGTAGACAAAAGGTGACACAGCGTCAAAAGGCCTGTTTATTCTAACTTTTCCGCTCAGACACTTTGCTGCTGCTGTGCGGGAAACATTTGATTGTCGCAGTGAAGTCCACTCAGGCCGTTGGCATGTGGACACAGCGTCTGTGTGGATGTCCACATGAGCGCCACATCTTTTGTCTCCATCCTTGATGACATCAGAGGAAAAACGGCCCGGGGTGTTGATGTGCAGCAGTGACCCCTTAATAAGGACGTATTCACTTCCTGTGACATCAGCCAATGGAGTGGGGCCAAAGAGCAGCCACATTGGAACCGGCTCATCTAATAGTGGCCACCGTCTGCTCTTTGCACCCACAATAAATGGCTTTGTTCTGCAGTTAAAGCATGCAAAATGGAGGCTGGGCATATGTGGATAGGAGGCGAGAAATGCAGAGTGCTGGAAGTCCATTCATTTGGAGTCTTCCTCACAGTCAAGTGGGGTTCTTTTATTTTACCTTTACAGTCCCTTGTTGGGGGTCTTTAGATTCTGTTTGATGTGCGAATACATTCAGGGCAAACTAATATTTCACATACCAAAACATTTGTGTTTTGGTAAAAAAAACTTTATATTTACAGTATGACTTTCATTTCTCAACCATTTATTATTGTTAGAAAATGCTAATATATATTCAGTATGTATAATAAACAAGAAGCAAAACGACTAGCAGTAATTGCTGCGACTTAAAGAAGGGAACAAATAAAAATGGCTTCTTCTTACACCTTTTTGGGCATGTTCAATTGTGCAAGTAGAAATGTGTTATTCTTATTGTAGCTCTTAACCATTGCCAGAATAAACATAATTTCTATTTGTGGTTCCTCAACTTAAGTGTGTCCCAACTTAAGAGTATTTTGAGATAGGAGCTGTCTCTCAGCTAATTGTTTTTTTTAGGTTGCAAGCAAAAATTGGAGTTACAAGAATTCCCGCTATTAGTTGGCGTAGCAAATGTCACAGTGAACCCAATAAGATCCGCTCAAGACATCTTGTCTTACTCGCTATCATTAGCTTACAGCAAGAGATGGACATTAATTTAATTTAAGAACGAAATCATCAAAAAAACATGACCTTGCATGAAGCCTACTTGGCAAAGCAATTTGAGCGCATTCATGCGAGTCTGCACCATACTGAAGCAGAATGATTCTAACACTAGCCAAGAACGTTAAATACATATATACACATACATATATACACATACATATATACATACATATATACACATATATACCAGTTGCGGGCCGTGCGTTTCCCACCTAGGCCTTCAGTGATGTCCGACTTCAATGATTACTTCTCAAAATACCATAATTTATTTCACGACATGATCATTGCTGGAGAAGTACTATACAGAAACACATTTGTGTTGATTTAGAGGGCTGCGGCTAAATTCATAAAGCTCTGGCAACAAGCCAGCTGACTTCTGATTGGATGAAAGCTCTAATGTACTAGCAACACTGGAGCCTGACATGAAGAGAATATGATAAATACTTTTATATATCAATGAAAAGCAAATTAAAAATGAAATTAACTTTGATTAATTTATGATCATCGGATTTATTTAATAATCAAATCCATCCGCTAACGGTCCCGGGTGTGGCTCTGCTGATCTGCATAGCACAGCCGTGGCTCAAACCAGTGATTATTCAATTACAGGACGCGTAAATGTCACGTTCAATGTGAGGCGAGCTAGAAGGCCTTACCGACATCAACTCGTGACAGTATTATTTCAATTAAATTGATTTCAAGTCATTTAAATGGGAGACGTTGATTTGAGATCTTAGTGTTCTGAGTACGGAGCTCCCTTACAGAACCAGTTAAGCTCGTAAGTTGAGGTACTACTGTATTTCTGTTCCTGGAAATTACTTTTTTCAGACTGCTGATGGTCGTACAGTTAGGTTTTTTTTTTTTAGCAACCAGTAAAAGATAATTGTAAAAAAAAAAATCTTTTAAAACTTGATGTTGTGGACACAGCCACTGAAAGCTGGTGGACACAGCTGGTGTTATTGCGTTCTGTTTTCTTTCTTCTCAAGGATTAATGCCAGTCATGCCAGTTGCTAAATATAATCCTCTAATATAACTCTATTACTTGCAGGCATTTTAATCGCTGGATAGAGACAGAGTCTTTTCAATCACGCCACACAGTGACAGAGAAGTCAGACTTTCAAGTGTTATGGACACACTTTTTGGGGGGTTTTGTACAGTGTGTGTCTTTATTTGATTTGTTGACATAATCTCCTGCAAGCTGCTTCATCAGAACAACAATTATGCTAATATGGATGCTGATCCACTGATCAGTGAGACCTTTAAAGGCCATACATGCTAGGAATAGTGAAACATTATTCTTAATCAGATCTTCCCAACTTCTGACATATCTTCATTATGGAAGTATGAAGTGTTTTCATCTGCACTAGACGTAGTCTTGAGATACTGTACAACAACTCCTAAATTAGAGCCCTAAATCTTTAGTTTACAAAGACATTTTGGCCATTGTGTGCTTCAATTGTGCTTTAAAATAGGACATGATCATGATCCATCGTGACTGTTTTATTGTCGTGTTACGGTTTCTTGCGTTTGATGCCTGAAACATGTTTTTAAAAATCTGGCACCAGTGGCAAAAAAGACTGAGAAGGCTGAGGAAAAGCTCATCAAACACTTATTTGGAACTTCCCTTGGGTGAACAGGCTAATTGGGAATAGGTGGGTGCCATGATTGGGCATAAAAGCAGCGTCACCACTTTGTGAACAAATGCGCAAACAAATTGTCCAACAGTTTAAGAACAACAAGAGCTATTGCAAGGAATTTAGGGATTTCACCATCTACGGTCCGTAATATCATCAAAAGGTTCGGAGAATCTGGAGAAATCACTGCACGTAAGCGGCAGGGTCGAAAACAACAACATTGAATGCCCGTGACCTTCGATCCCTCAGGCGGTACTGCATCAAAAACCGACATTAGCGTGTAAAGGATATCACCACATGGGCACAGGAACACTTCAGAAAACCACTGTCAGTAACTACAGTTTGTCGCTACATCTGGAAGTGCAAGTTAAAAGCGAAAGTCATTTATCAACAACACACAGAAACGCCGCCGGCTTTGCTGGGCCCGAGCTCATCTAAGATGGACTGATGCAGAGTGGAATAGTGTTCTGTGGTCTGACGAGTCCACATTTCAAATTGTTTTTGGAAACTGTGGACGTCGTGTCCTCCGGACCAAAGAGGAAGAAGAAAGAACCATTCGGACTGTTATAGGCGCAAAGTTCAAAAGCCAGCATCTGTGATGGTATGGGGGTGTATTAGTGCCCAAGGCATGGGTAACTTACACATCTGTGAATTAATGCTGAAAGATACATACAAGTTTTGGAGCAACATATGTTGCCATCCAAACAATGTCTTTTTAATGGACGCCCCTGCTGATTTCAGCAAGACAATGCTAAGCCACATTGCTTTGTAGTAAAAGAGTGCAGGTACTAGACTGACCTGCCTGTAGTCCAGACCTGTCTCCCATTGAAAATGTGTGGTGTATTATGAAGTGGACAACGGAGACCCCGGACTGTTGAACAACTTAAGCTGTACATCAAGCAAGAATGGGAATGAATTCCACCTGAAAAGCTTAAAAAATTGGTCTCCTCAGTTCCCAAACATTTACTGAGTGTTGTTAAAAGGAAAGGCCATGTAACACAGTGGTAAAAATGCCCCTGTGGCAACGTTTTTGCAATGTGTTGCTGCCATTACATTCTAAGTTAATGATTATTTGCAAAAAAAAATTAAGTTTCTCAGTTTGAACATTAAATATCTTGTCTTTGCAGTGTATTCAATTTAATATAAGTTGAAAAGGATTTGCAAATCATTGAATTATGTTTTTATTTATGATTTACACAACGTGCCAACTTCACTGGTTTTGGGTTTTGCATATAAAACCTTAATGGAGGTGTTTGGATGTTTTTAGGGGCTCTATAGGCAAAATTGAACGGCTCCCATTGGCTCTATTGTAAGCTGACTTTTGATCGCATTTATTTAATATTTAAAATGCATTTAAAAAAATCCATTTGTCGTCATGTCTTTCATAATGATTGTGAACAATAGGCAAAATTCCAAAAAAAGTGCAGTTCCCCTGTAAGATGCAATACTGTGCATTATGAATGCTTTAGCATTAGCCAGCTGGTGTGCAAGATTAAGTTCCTTACCTGTTCCAGCAGAGAATGCGTTTTTTTCTCTCCCTTAGAATCTGTTTTATTTGAATGAACAGCAATATTTCAACAGCAAATATTAGGTTTTATAAACAAATAGTTGGAACAGGAAAGAAAAAGGGGAAGAAAAGGTGTATTAGCTGTTTAATAGCTGGTGGGTTTTTGGAAATATTAAAATGTTTTTATATTTTTGCAAACAAAATATAGAAAAATAAATACAATATTATTTTTTATTAATTTGGAAAGTAACAGATGTTTACAATGATATTTTTTCTAAATGTTTTACCCCCTCCCAAAAGAAAATAAGTACATTCTTTTTATAAAGACAAAAAAAAACATTTTTGAAATGTAAGACATTTATAAGAAATGTTAGATAATTTATAGTTTTATTTAGTATGTAAGTATATTTAGTTGGTTACATTGGTATATGTAAAAAAACACATTTTACAAATATTTAAAAAAAAAATTTTAAGAAAAAATTTCATTAAAAATAATTATCTTTTCATGCAGACAAAAAACTAAATATTGTCGTTATACAGCGTTATTTATGTAGGACTTTCAGCAAATTAACTGGAAATGCATCATCATTTATGCAATTTTTTTTATCATATATACATTCTAATAATTTTCATTTAAAAAAATGGTTCAAAGTTGCACATTTAGGCAACATTTTTTTTTAAATAATTAAATAAATGTCAAGTTTATTTGTTTGTTTTAATATTCCATTAATCTTATGGTAGTTTTTCTTACTTGAGTAAATGGGGCCTGCACCATTATTATAGCATGTAAAAGCACCGATGTGTACCACAAGAAGCAGAGAATAGGACATATTTTTGAACATAATTGTACGACATGTTGAATAAGACAGTCCTGTTAGGCAGAAACTCAACAAAACCCAGGGACAACTTCCTTCCTTGCACTGTAAAGCGAGTGTTTACATAAAGATGTCATTCAACGAGGTTCAAATTGTTTCACTGCTAAAATTGCATTCTGCTTGGTGATGACAACAGCACAAAGTCTTGGCAGCAGCTGTGTCCACTACAGTACTGCATACGAGTATTGACCAGTACCAGGATAATGGTGATAATGGACACTATGCACCGGATCGATAGAAGGATCAAACAGTAAAAGACCTGCACCACTCAGGTGAACTACTACACACATCACAGCACAGAAAGCTCAAAAAGATAGTTATTTGAAACACAACTAAAAGCAACTCTTGACAGCGACTATATTCCTGTGCCTAATAAAGACGGACATGCCATTAAATTAATGCGTATGCTTCTTGCAAGTTCCATTATAACTGACACATTTTATAATAGAAACAAATAGAAACACTCATAATAATTCAAAATTCTAACTCACAGCGTGCTTGCTCACTCGCAACTATATCTGCGTGCGTTGATAAAGGTGCGTCTCAAGTAATTCAGAGCTGACACCTTGTGTAAAATAATCAGAACAACTGGAATTAAGACTGAACATAATCCACAAAGTTAGGGAAATTGCAGTAGAAGTAATGAGACGAATGCTCAGTGTTAGCACAGGCCAGCAAAACGACAACATGTCAAATAAAACAACATTATAGTACTCTGAGATGTTAAAGGTCTCCTGTATTTTACCCTATTTTGCTCCCAATCCTGTTGACATGATAGGACCATCAGTGAGCATCTTTTTGTAAACAAAGGACTTTAATGTGGATATTGTGTGACTGCATTGGAGTCTCATCTGTATGTGATTTCTATAGACTGCTACAGTATGTTAGCTTTTGGCTAGACAGTCATTCCAAAAGTTTTTGAAGGGGTTAAGGCCAAGGTTCCCAAGTTATGAGAACATTACCATGTCAAAAGTATGCCTTGTTTGTCTTTTATTGCCACAGATGACTTAAAGGGCCCTGGTATAGCTAACACTTTTGGCACCTTTTTCATAGTTGTGAACCTAAAAATGATGTCCCCATAAACGTAGTAATTATGAAAAATATGGACAACTGTAAAATAAATGTGTTTTGTTAGACAACTAATGGTAATATAAGGTAGCCGGTGGTGTGTTTGTTGTATATTTTGCTTCGTAAAATGCAACTGTGAGCAAGTTGCAAACAGCCGCTTCAAGCCAAATGTGATGCCGAAAATCAGGAGCACCCTTGAAGGGAGAAATACTTAGTCAGAAGCTGCGGGAAAATTGAGAAAGAAGAGCAAAAGCAGCGCTCAAATGCGATAAAAAAATAATGTAAGTTGTTAGTATTCTATTTTGCGTCCTCTTCTACTGATGTTTCCTCAAGATGCTTTCGGAAATCCTGAAAGAGCATTAGGAAACACAGGCTATGATGTCTATGGAAGAGCAGGGAAGTCCAGAAATGCTGATTGTTCTATATTTATTTTTTGCTCATAATGTTAACCATATCAGTTTGGAAGTAATCATGGACCGGGGTGACAAAAAAAATGCAATTATGTATTTGTAATAATAGTTTTACATGCCTTTATCCACACTGTGTATGAGGGAAAATGGGCTCCAGTCCTGCAGATGACGCCATACCAAAAAGGGGCGGCATTTTAAGTCTGGTGATGGAAAGGTGGTGTTCAAAGTACAGTTACTGTAGTTATCTACCAATTACTCAAAAACTAATTGATATTATAATAAATGACTGCCAGGTTCCTTTTCAGGTGCAAAAATACATAAAAAAAAACATGTTCATGTAATTTGGTCATCTGGACGCTATCGGTGCTTTAATTTACTATTAAATTTAAAATTGGCGAACCAGCCAGCAGTGGTCTCAGATTGTGTTAGCCTGTCATTGTTGCTAATGTTACTGCTCATCTAAAGATGTGATGTTAGCTGTGGCACAAACTTTGGCTTGATCTAAACAATACGATTATATCAAGCTTCTTTTTTAATCTACAGTGCTTCCTGCTAAATCACATCAGATGAATGCCTGTTTTGTTTCAAACTCAGATGTCTTTTGTGTCATTGTTATAAAGATGGCTTTTTTTAATGCTCCAGACTCACATTATCCTTCTGTTTCTTCTTGGTCTTTGTTGTTTCAACCTCTTTTCAGCGAGGTCAGAGGTGACAAAGGACGTTTCACAGGCTCTGCAGTCAAAATCAGTAAAAACACAAAACAGGATGAAGGCTTTTTTTGTGTGGCGTCTGCAGATTCCTCCAAGACAAAATGAGCTTACCTTTTGAGACGGCTAGAAAAGCAGGATGTGACTTCTGACTGCTCCAAAGGGTTGAAAGGCCACGTGTCCTCTGGCGATGATGACGTACTCTCATTATCGTTATCATAATAGATAAGTAGATAGATTTTCTATGGAGGCCAAAATTATTTACACAAATAGTTTAAATATTATTAATTAATACATGTGGAATAATTGATTCAATTGTTCATAAATGAATGATATTGTCAAATATAACCTTAAATAATTATACTGAAACTATTCATTATTTATTTATTTCATAAGAGATTTATATATTTCATGTCCTCTTTAATTATTTAATGGTATGAATTATTTATGTGAAGTATAGTTACTGAATAATACAAATATGCTGCTGAACTGTGAAAATAATTAACTGAAAATTTGGAATATTTTTTCTCACAGCAAACATAATATTTCATTGGCTGACATGCATGCAATACATTTGTATCATCTTTTTTTTTTTTTTTTTTTCTGACTGCAGATTGTTTAATGTCATTATTGATTTTTGGTTGACTGTAGCTTTAGTATTTTTTTTACATGCTAAATTTAAATGCCCTTAAATTATTCATATTCTGGTGACATTTTGGCTGTATGGTAGATTAATATAGATACAAATAATAATAATAATAATGATGTTACAATGAAAATATAAACGTTGAACGTAACAATATAATAATAATGAAAAAAGCTATTATTTGCAACTTTTTCTAATGTATGTTCATTTCCAGAGCCAAAATACATAATTTCAATACATTTAAAAAACACTTCAACCTAAATTTCAACTGTGTATCATATCTACAGATAATGTTTTTTAAATACTATTTAATTTGTCCTTACAGGTAAACCTGAAATTTTGTGTATGTCTCAAGTTTATTCCTCCTAATTCCTGCGGGAAAAAAATTCACAGTAATTTTGCAACTGGGATTTCGGAGATAAGATGTAAGGAATAAAAGTAGCTGAGCTGATTTTACCAAGAAACACTTTTGTCACATATTTTCATCTAAAAACAAGTATCTGATGATTGTGACTCACCTTCTGGTGTGCCAAGTGTCTGATGACTTCTTGTGATGTCTGATCTTATTAATAACTTGTCAATAAGAGTGACCAACAGTACTTTTGTACAAGTGGCTTATTGGCTGTTTTAGGTATATTTGTAAGCAGTAAAAAAGCAGTATATATCTTGATAAGAACTTACAAAAGGGACACTTCCTGCTTAGTCTTTGCACTTCTTCTGTCACACCTAGATAGCACACCTTGCCTCCTATAGCGCCCCGAGTGGTGAGGAGGAATTACAACATACACATAGGGAAGCTACAGAAGACCCTATTATGTTTGTTACAAATGATCAAAAAACTAAAACACTACATATAGTTTATTTTTCCGTGTGTATACTGAAATGTTTTGGAATGTTGCAATTGAATGCATCTTTATGTATCATAAATGTGAGAATTGTTGGATGTTGACATTTATTAAATGATTTAAGTCAGGGGTGTCAAAAGTGTGGCTCGCAGCCCCTTTTTTTGTTGGCCCTTGACACATTCTTAAGATAAAATAAACACATCCAGGGTTAGAACACTACACAAAAAACAAGGTAAAACCATTGAACCGGCCCAAATCATCCCCAAAATGGGACCTAAAAATCTAAATGGTTGACGATCTGTGCTTGATTGATTGATTGATTGAGACTTTTATTAGTAGGTTGCACAGTGAAGTACATATTACGTACTATTGACCACTAAATGGTAACACCCGAATAAGTTTTTCAACTTGTTTAAGTCGCGGTCCACTTAAATTGATTCATGATACAGATATATACTATCATCATAATACAGTCATCACACAAGATAATCATCAGGGTGTATACATTGAATTATTTACATTATTTACAATTCGGGGTGTGGAGGGGGGGGGGGGGGGGTTAGGTTTGGTTGTTATCATCAGTCATCAACAATTGAGAACAGAGAAATGGATATTGAAACAGTGTAGGTCTGACTTGGTAGGATATGTACAGCAAGTAGTGGACATAGAGAGAGAGAGAGAGATCAGAAGGCATAAGAAAAATATCTGCATTTGATTGTTTACATTTGATTATTAACAACAATCCGGGGAGGGTGTTAGTTTAGGGTTGAAGTTGCCTGGAGGTGTACTTTTATTGCGGTTTTGAAGGAGGATAAAGATGCCCTTTCTTTTATACCTGTTGGGAGCGCATTCCACATTGATGTGGCATAGAAAGAGAATGAGTTAAGACCTTTGTTAGATCGGAATCTGGGTTTAACGTGGTTAGTGGAGCTCCCCCTGGTGTTGTGGTTATGGCGGTCATTTACGTTAAGGAAGTAGTTTGACATGTACTTCGGTATCAGGGAGGTGTAGCGGATTTTATAAACTAGGCTCAGTGCAAGTTGTTTTACTCTGTCCTCCACCCTGAGTCAGCCCACTTTGGAGAAGTGGGTAGGAGTGAGGTGGGATCTGGGGTGGAGGTCTAGAAGTAATCTGACTAGCTTGTTCTGGGATGTTTGGAGTCTAGATTCGAGGGTTTTGGAGGTGCTAGGGTACCAGGAGGTGCATGCGTAATCGAAAAAGGGTTGAACGAGAGTTCCCGCCAGAATCTTCATGGTGCTTTTGTTGGCCAGAGAGGAGATTCTACAGAGAAATTTCGTTTGTTGGTTGACCTTTTTGATTACCTTGGTTGCCATTTTATCACAGGAAAGATTAGCCTCTAGAATGGAACCTAGGTAGGTGACCTCATCCTTCCTGGTGATAACAATGTCACCCACTTTTATAGTGAAGTCATTGACTTTCTTAAGGTTTATGTGGAACCCAAACAGGATGGATTCCGTTTTACCCAAGTTTATGGATAGCTTGTTGTCAGCGAGCCAGGTGCAAGTACTACAGAGTTCAGCACTGAGGATTTTCTCCACCTGTGACTTGTCCCTGTCTGATACCAGCAGGGCCGAGTCATCCGCAAACAAGAACAATTCACAGTCGCATGCTGATGACAAGTCGTTTATGTATACTACCAACAGTAAAGGCCCCAATATACTGCCTTGGGGGACTCCACAGCTCACTGAGAGGGGGGGGGGGACATGTGTATGGCCTTTGATGATTTCATGATGAACATGTGTGCAAATTTCTGTATGGTAAGTTTTTAAGTTTGCTAAAGCCCTTACAAAGGTTTTAGTTGGTGGAATAAAAATAATATTATTAAAGAAGTACAAGAAGAAATTAGATATCTCAAGGGAATCAGATTGTATATAACACCAGGGCCGCCCGCCCCTGCTTATATGCGTAGAACGTTCTCGTGTTTTGCGTGAATAAGCACAGGTAAAATGTCAATTGATGAATGACAGAGTGCTTCATAATACATTTTACCGCAAACATATTCCTAGCCCCTTCCTGCTCTGTCACCAATAAGAGTATAATGGCAAATTTCCCTCACTGTTACCTCTGTCCCCCTTATGTGCTGAGTTTGTGAAGCTGTACCGGGATCTAATCTGGATGACTCCGATATGGAGGAAGCAAATAAAAGTTTGTATTCTGTTAAATTTGATATTTTTCACAAAAAAATATTTCCCGTGAATTCATTTAAGCACAAAATATGTATCATATTTAATTAAAATTGTAATAAAAAAGTATAAAAATTGCTTTACAATAATACAAAAATGTAACTTTTTTTGTAATGGAGGTTTCAAAATACAATTTTGCTTACGGCCCCAATTTATTACACTAATTTGCTTTGTTATCTACAGTATAACACAAGGCAAATATGTTTTGTTTAGAATATGACTTGCAATATATTGATCAATTTTGTGTTGATTTTAGCATTGCAAAGTACAAAATATATAAAAGTGGCTTTAATTTTTCTTTATGTAGCCCTCGTTGGAAAAAGTTTGGACACTCCTGATCTAAGTGAATAATGGAGCTGAAACTGAGCCTCTCATGCAATCATCCAATTGCAAGAAATGTTAAATATGACTGGACAATATTTATATTTCCTTGAGCATTTTCTCTTTAATTTCTTGGTTAGTATCATTTTGGAAACATTTCAATCAGCTTTTTGTTCCCGACACAAGTCAAAGGTTGCTTACTAGCCCCCAAAGGAGAGCCAGTTGTTCCCGCTTGTCATTCACACTGACGCCAATGCCGAGATTTGTAAGGGTGGGGCTTTTACATGGGCGACGATTGTATATCAGAAAATGATGAACATTCCTGCACTAAGCATCGGGTGTGAAGTAACAAATTAAGTAGGCATTGCCGATGTCGGGGAATTATGGGACATGTAATATATGGCAGTAATGTGTGCAATAAAAAATGCACCCAGAAACATTCAAACTAGCTTGAGTTGTAAGAAAACAGGTACTGTATGTGCCACTAAATGCTAATAACTAGAATGCTCCGGTTAACTCTTGTAGGGAATGGATTCATATGGCCCCATTCCTGGGTGGATATCCCGTGAGAGGAGAGGGGTTTTGCAATGCAGTCTGCTGAAAATAATGGAAAACGCCACTCTACATAGCAACTGACGCTGTGGTCAAAGTTGGAATTGACACAAAACACATTTAAGATATTCAACACGCAACTGCCATCTGGCGACTAAAGGTGATAGTGCAAACCCCCAATTTTTCATGTTTCACGTGTCATGTAAACCGTGACAAATGGGGCAATTTGAATCTCCTTCCTACTGTATTCCACTTTTGAACCACTACACACAAAAAGGTGAACATTTGTGGAAACATGCATCTCTATAGTGTTGCCTGTGCTACTATTTACCTCACAAATAAACCACATGGTGGCGCTGTTATTAAACCACATTGTCGGATTGACTTGAAATTTCTGACACAGCTCAATGCGCTCTACAAAACACCCACTGTAACTTTAAGATGTTTAGTCAAATCTCCATGAAATTTGGTATACACCTTTATGGGACTGACAAGCACTTGTAGCTCAAATTTGATCAAGATTGGTTAAAAAAAACATGGCCGCCATTAAGCAAAACGTCTTTGTAGGGGCACAGGTGGAACTTATAGTTGCAAATAATTGCCGAAAAGTAATTAGTTTAGTTTAGTTTATTAAGGATCCCCACTAGTCTACAACGCAGTGGAGACTATTCTTCCTGGGGTCCAGGCAAAAAACATCACACAGTCCATCCATCCATCCATCCATCTTCTTCCGCTTATCCGAGGTCGGGTCGCGGGGGCAGCAGCCTAAGCAGGGAAGCCCAGACTTCCCTCTCCCCAGCCACTTCGTCCAGCTCTTCCTGTGGGACCCCGAGGCGTTCCCAGGCCAGCCGGGAGACATAGTCTTCCCAACGTGTCCTGGGTCTTCCCCGCGGCCTCCTACCGGTCGGACGTGCCCTAAACACCTCCCTAGGGAGGCGTTCGGGTGGCATCCTGACCAGATGCCCGAACCACCTCATCTGGCTCCTCTCGATGTGGAGGAGCAGCGGCTTTACTTTGAGCTCCTCCCGGATGGCAGAGCTTCTCACCCTATCTCTAAGGGAGAGCCCCGCCACCCGGCGGAGGAAACTCATTTCGGCCGCTTGTACCCGTGATCTTGTCCTTTCGGTCATAACCCAAAGCTCATGACCATAGGTGAGGATGGGAACGTAGATCGACCGGTAAATTGAGAGCTTTGCCTTCCGGCTTAGCTCCTTCTTCACCACAACGGATCGATACAGCGTCCGCATTACTGAAGACGCCGCACCGATCCGCCTGTCGATCTCACGATCCACTCTTCCCTCACTCGTGAACAAGACTCCGAGGTACTTGAACTCCTCCACTTGGGGCAAGATCTCCTCCCCAACCCGGAGATGGCACTCCACCCTTTTCCGGGCGAGAACCATGGACTCGGACTTGGAGGTGCTGATTCTCATCCCAGTCGCTTCACACTCAGCTGCGAACCGATCCAGTGAGAGCTGAAGATCCTGGCCAGATGAAGCCATCAGGACCACATCATCTGCAAAAAGCAGAGACCTAATCCTGCAGCCACCAAACCAGATCCCCTCAACGCCATGACTGCGCCTAGAAATTCTGTCCATAAAAGTTATGAACAGAATCGGTGACAAAGGGCAGCCTTGGCGGAGTCCAACCCTCACTGGAAACGTGTCCGACTTACTACCGGCAATGCGGACCAAGCTCTGGCACTGATCATACAGGGAGCGGACTGCCACAATCAGACAGTCCGATACCCCGTACTCTCTGAGCACTCCCCACAGGACTTCCCGAGGGACACGGTCGAATGCCTTCTCCAAGTCCACAAAACACATGTAGACTGGTTGGGCAAACTCCCATGCACCCTCAAGGACCCTGCCGAGAGTATAGAGCTGGTCCACAGTTCCACGACCAGGATGAAAACCACACTGTTCCTCCTGAATCCGAGGTTCGACTATCCGGCGTAGCCTCCTCTCCAGTACACCTGAATAGACCTTACCGGGAAGGCTGAGGAGTGTGATCCCACGATAGTTAGAACACACCCTCCGGTTCCCCTTCTTAAAGAGAGGAACCACCACCCCGGTCTGCCAATCCAGTGGTACCGCCCCCGATGTCCACGCGATGCTGCAAGACTCTGCAGCATCACACAGTCACAAAACAAAACATTACAATGCAGTATAACATGATCAATAATACAATTTTGTAATACAAAAATTTCCGCAATACTGCTCCTCTCAATCTATTCTTAAAACCCACTGTGCTGGTGATTGATACCAGATATTGTGGAAGTCGATTCCAGTAAGTGATTGCCCTATACCAGGGGTCGGCAACCCGTGGCTGTAGAGCCGCATGCGCCGCCCTAGTGGCTCTCTGGAGCTTTTTCAAAAATGTATGAAAAATGGAAAAAGATGAGGGGAAAAAAATCTATTTTTTGTTTTAATATGGTTTCTGTAGGAGGACAAACATGACACAAACCTCCCTAATTGTTGCAAAGCACACTGTTTATATTTAACATGCTCCACTGAATCGAGTATTTGGCAAGCGCCGTTTTGTCCTACTAATTTTGGCGGCCCTTGAACTCACCGTAGTTTGTTTACATGTATAACTTTCTCCGACTTTCTAGGACGTGTTTTATGCCACTTCTTTTTCTGTCTCATTTTGTCCACCAAACTTTTAAGGTTATGCATGAAAGGTGAGTTTTGTTGATGTTATTGACTTGTGTGGAGTGCTAATCAGACATATTTGGTCACTGCATGACTGCAAGCTAATCGATGCTAACATGCTATTTAGGCTAGCTATATGTACATATTGCATCACTATGCCTCATTTGTAGGTATATTTGAGGTCATTTAGTTTCCTTTAAAGGGGAACATTATCACCAGACCTATGTAAGCGTCAATATATACCTTGATGTTGCAGAAAAAAGACCATATATTTTTTTAACCGATTTCCGAACTCTAAATGGGTGAATTTTGGCGAATTAAACGCCTTTCTATTATTCGCTCTCGGAGCGATGACGTCACGTTATGACGTCACATCGGGAAGCAATCCGCCATTTTCTCAAACACATTACAAACACCGAGTCAAATCAGCTCTGTTATTTTCCGTTTTTTCGACTGTTTTCCGTACCTTGGAGATATCATGCCTCGTCGGTGTGTTGTCGGAGGGTGTAACAACACGAACAGGGACGGATTCAAGTTGCACCAGTGGCCCAAAGATGCGAAAGTGGCAAGAAATTGGACGTTTGTTCCGCACACTTTACCGACGAAAACTATGCTACGACAGAGATGGCAAGAATGTGTGGATATCCTGCGACACTCAAAGCAGATGCATTTCCAACTGGACTGGACAGATTAGCTTTCAGGAAAAGAGAGCGGATGAGGGTATGTCTACAGAATATATTAATTGATGAAAACTGGGCTGTCTGCACTCTCAAAGTGCATGTTGTTGCCAAATGTATTTCATATGCTGTAAACCTAGTTCATAGTTGTTAGTTTCCTTTAATGCCAAACAAACACATACCAATCGTTGGTTAGAAGGCGATCGCCGAATTTGTCCTCGCTTTCTCTCGTGTCGCTGGCTGTCGTGTCGTTTTCGTCGGTTTCGCTTGCATACGGTTCAAACCGATATGGCTCAATAGCTTCAGTTTCTTCCTCAATTTCGTTTTCGCTACCTGCCTCCACACTACAACCATCCGTTTCAATACATGCGTAATCTGTTGAATCGCTTAAGCCGCTGAAATCCGAGTCTGAATCCGAGCTAATGTCGCTATACCTTGCTGTTCAATGCGCCATGTTTATTTGTATTGGCATCACTGTGTGACGTCACAGGAAAATGGACGGGTGTATATAACGATGGTTAAAATCAGGCACTTTGAAGCTTTTTTTTAGGGATATTGCGTGACGGGTAAAATTTTGAAAAAAACTTCGAAAAATAAAATAAGCCACTGGGAACTGATTTTTAATGGTTTTAACCCTTCTGAAATTGTGATAATGTTCCCCTTTAAGTCCTCTTAATTCAATTTACATCTCATGACACACTATCTGTATGTAATATGGCATTTAATTTTATGCGGCTCCAGACAGATTTGTTTTTGTATTTTTGGTCCAATATGGCTATTTCAACATTTTGGGTTGCCGACCCCTGCCCTATACATACCAGGCTTTTTCAAAACATCAGTTTTGGGTTTAAGGTGGGTGAGAGCACCTCTCAGGGCTAGCCTGGTATTATAGTTGTGACTGTCACTAGCAAGCAACAGCTGAGAATACAGATAAGCAGGTTTATGGTATGTATAGATGTTTAAAAAAAATATAGAATCAAACTACAAGCTAGTCTTTCACCAACTCTCATCCATGACAATTCATTATGCATTATCTCAATGACGGTCCTAAATGTGTAATGGATAGTTAGTCTCGCAGCTCTGTTTTGGGTAAGCTGGATTTTATTTAGTTCTTGTTTAGATGCATTAGACCATATTGCTAGGCAATAGTCGAGATGTGACAATACAAGGGATTGTATAACTTGCTTAGTGGTTGTGTTAGTTAAAAAATAGGCACTTCTTCTTATGATTGAAATGCTTCTGCTCATTTTATGTTATTAATCATTTATTTAATGATTATAACACTTTGATAATATGTATTCCAATGCTTTGTGACCACAACCTTTATAGGGCACTACAAATGTCATTTACACACATTAATTAATATATAAAGTATTGTATTTTATTATTAATTTTTGCATAATTTCAAGAAATAAACGTAAATAATATAAAATAAAATATACCACTGTATAGTAAATACAAATAAACAAATAATGGAATTATTTTGTATGATTCAAATTACAATCAAATCGTATAGCACAGTAAAATAAATGTGGGTACACTAGGAGATTTGAAGGCTGTGTGTGTTTTATAGCACTGTATAACACACTTTAATTAATTGTATTGTTATTGACCATTGTGGTGAGCTTTACCCAAAACAGCAGTCAGTGCAGACATCAGCCTGCAGAGCATCGACTGCAACAACAATAACACTGGAAGTGAAACGTAAGCCAACACTACACTGCAAGGCGGTCTAGCTTTCCAGACGTTAGCTTGCTTGCACCTGTGGGACTGACATCATCCAGCATGGCCTCACGTCTTTTTACAGTGTATGATTTTTTTTTTTTCAGCTGTGAGGCATATGCTTTCAATTTGTCATGTAAAGTTTAGTTTGGGAGTGCAGCTTTAAAGAGACTTAAATAATGAGAGTAGTGCTGTAGTAGTCAGTAGACAAATAATGGGTCAGGAAGTAACCACCAGGCCCAGTAGTAAAATATGTATTTTCTATTTAATGCAAAGCAGCAAATCATGTGGATAAACAATCGTATGTTATCATTTAATCATATTTTTGATATAAATGGGTTATACTTGCTTTTCTACCTTCAATGTACTCAAAGCTATTTCCACATTCACCCATTCACACACTGATAGCGGGAGGCCCTAACCGCGACCCATCAAGGCTAAGGGTGAAGTGTCTTGCCCAAGGACACATCGGACGGGACTAGGATGGCGGCCGCTCTACAAACCGCACCACGTCGTTGGCAGAGCGTGCCTTGCCAACCGATAATACTCATCCATCCATTTTCTACCGCTTGTCCCTTATGGGGTCGTGGGGGGTGCTGGAGCCTATCTCAGCTGCACATGGGCGGAAGGCTGGGTACACCCTGGACAAGTCGCCACCTCATCACAGGGCCAACACAGATAGACAGACAACATTCACACTCACATTCACACACTAGGGCCAATTTAGTGTTGCCAATCAACCTATCCCCAGGTGCACGTTTTTTGGAGGTGGGAGGAAGCCGGAGTACCCTGAGGGAACCCACGCAGTCACAAGGAGAACATGCAAACTCCACACAGAAAGATCCCGAGCCCGGGATTGAACTCAGGACTACTCAGGACCTTCGTATTGTGAGGCACATGCCCTAACCCCTGCGACACCGTGCTGCCAACCGATAATACCAATAATGTAATTTCTTTCAAGCTGGAAACGAAAAATATGGTTCTTACATGCTGCTTAAGCTAAAATACATAATGTATTTCTATAACATATACATTTGTTACACCTACTCAGTGGCCTAATAGTTAGAGTGTCCGCCCTGAGATCGGTAGGTCGTGAGTTCAATTCCGGACAAAGTCATACCAAAGACTATAAAAATGGGACCCTTTACCTCCCTGCTTGGCACTCAGCATTAAGGGTTGGAATTGGGGGTTAAATCTCCAAAAATGATTCCCGCGCGCGACCATCGCTGCTGCTCACTGCTCCCCTCACCTCCCAGGGGTTGAACAAGGGGATGGGTCAAATGCAAAGGATTTCACCACACCTAGCGTGTGTGTGATAATCATTGGTACTTTAACTTTAATTTGCATATAAATTAATGGAAAAGAACGCAAGACATCCACAGATACAATCACAGGCATACAGTATACAATATTGTACTTACGAAACGTGCTGTTACTCGACAAAGCGTCTTCCTGCTCGAAAATGTTGACTATATTGACTTGTGAGACATTGCTCTCTGCTGGATTCATAGCTGCTGCACTGCTTTTCCCTGCAGATAGCACCATCAAACCACTTTCCGTTAAAGTTTAAAAAACAATTATTTACACTTTAAAGCAGTGAAAAAATATGGAAATAGCCATTGTGCAAATGTCAAACAGCGAACAGGCGGGGATCTACTGTATATATGTTTTTAATGGGCTTTGGGGCAGTGGAAAACTGACCCAAGTGATTTCTGCCTAGCAACAAATGTGTGACAGAACAGGGAAAATAAATCACATACACTGCACATTGACAGCTCCATCTAAATAACAGTTGAAAAGTGCCACAGGTGGAGACAGAATGTTTTGTTTTGGAGGCTCCAGGTTGATGCGAGGTGGTCCCAGGGGAGCCACATGTGGAGACGAGAGTCCTGTCAGGACGCTTTGCCTCCCCCTGCTTAATAATGGATGTTGTTTCCCTGAAATAATGTTCTGCTCTGGTCTAAATGCACATTAGGATGCTTTTAACCTAATGCAGCCGTGCCTTTTGACTCCACACAGTCAACTGATGTGGCTTCACATTATTGTTTAGTTACACTACGCCGTTGGAAGCACTTAACATTCATGGTTCTCTGCTCTTCTCAATAGCTTTAGGTATGCCTAAAAAAATGAAGGGAAACTGCACTTTATTTTGGAATTTTGCCCATCATCTACAATTGTTATGTGAGGCAAGAACACACACGTCTGTCTCTTCTGTGCGTTCTTGGTAGTAAAAAACTGCTAGCACAGGGTGGCTAACACTGCAAGTAATAGGGATTGATCTATTCCACCTATAAAACTATCTAAATAACATTTAAAAAACTTCAAACTGGCACATTCATGATAACATGTGTTATTTACAGTATTTTGGTCATTTTAAGCATTACCACAACTCTTTAGCTAGGCACGTTGATTTCACAGAGCACATAGCTACGAATGTTACTTCTGTCAACAACAACATCTACCCCTAATCATGACAGACTTTGTGGGAGCTAAGGATGACTACTTTGGAACAAGTTATTATATACATGGACGATGAGCTACACAATTTAGATGCAGATCCAACTATAGTGAAAAACTAAACCATCATATAGCAGTAGTGTTAAGTGCTAAACGTTTTGTGGACAAAATAAGAACATAACAAAACAGTCACTTACAATGTCCTCTCTCACTGGGATGCCGACTGATGGGATGGATGTATCTTTTAGCACAAGACCTGAGCTCCCTGTTTAGATGGTAAATTCAACATACTCTTCACAAACAGGTAACAACTACTGGGAGGAAATAAGCATCTTGCTGTGTCTTTCTAGCAATGTTATAGAGTTGAGAGCGAGTATATCCACTGATTCAGTTGGTCCGTATTTTTAGCTGGTAGTGTGTGGGATTTCTTAAGTTTCAAACTCAAAGTTGATTCAGCAGCACTAGGAGCAGCAACTCCAGTAGCAAGCATTAGCATTCTGGATAGCCTGAGCTGCTGTGAGCAGGGCCCTGTGTCACAATGTTAGAAAAGTAGTACCTCAGTGTTAGCTCCTACACCTACAAGAACAATGTCGCTATAGCTAGGTTGATATGCAGATGATGTCATGTAAATGGAGCGTTTTTTATAGCGTAATAGTAGAATTACCTGCATTGTTAGCTGCCTCATGATAGCTATTTTTGATTATCTAGAACACAGAAAATACAAATACATTTATTTTCTTGTCTCACATATGGATTGCGGATGATGGGCAAAATTCCCCCAAAATGTACATTAAGTTCTACATTTGGAAGAAACATTCATTTTTGGGTGTGTTTTGTGCAGAAGCAAGGCATCACATCATCACATCATTTTATGTGGCCCGCGAAAGCCTGAAAATAATATGTGTCAATAAGGTATGTTTTCCATTGTGACAGAAAAAAAAATCTCTATACTCCATGCAATTGCATATCTTTTTAACTTTAATATGATCTAATAATGCAAAAAATATTATATAATGCTACATTCAAAACACATTTTTTGTTAAAATAAAAGTAAATACTTGATTATCTGCTTCACTTATGATTTCAAAACAAATTATTCTTTAAATTGTTTCCCGTAAAAACTGTACATTGTACTTTGTATATTTTACCGCAAAAACAAAGGCAGCTCAGTTGCCAGAAATGTACTGTAAAAAAACAATTGCACAGTTTTCCCATTTACAGTAATATGCTGTAAAAACACTGTACATCTTACAGTAACATTTGGGTGAATGAGCTGCCAGTTTTTTACTGTAAAATCTATGGATTAATTTTTACAATGTCCATTTAAAAAAAAATACATATATATTATATATATGTATATATTATAATACATTTTTTTGTGAATGAGCTGTATATATATATATATATATATATATATATATATATATATATATATATATATATATATATATATATATATATATATGTATGTGTGGGGAAAAAAATCACAAGACTATTTCATCTCTACAGACCTGTTTCATGAGGGGGGGTCCCCTCAATCATCAGGATGATTGACACATACATATATTGCGCTCTACTACGGTATCGAGCACTATTTTTTGGATAACCTTATTAAGACATATATATATATATATATATATACATATATATACATATGTACCTGTATATATACAGTATGTATATATATATACTGTATATGTGTGTATATATTGATATATATATATATATGTAATCAAATGCATAGTAATATCACAAAGCAAGTCCATTTATATTTAGATATGATTTACTGTTACCAACGGCCCTCTGAGGGCAGCCATAACTGCGATGTGGCCCTCACTGGAAACAAGTTTGACACTTCTGGCATTTTGGTGGAGATCAATATAAAGGTGCTTTTAGGACTATTTTTTGATATTCACGTTAATTTCTTTGTGAATACGGGAAATGTTTCAATTAAAGCCTATTTAACTGCTAAATAAATACTGATGAACAAAAGTGTTAAAAGTGATAAATAAACACCCTGTTATAATTTGAGAAGTTAGGGTAAACACAATGCAACAATTCAATCACGGGCATGAGGGTTATATTAATATTATTATTGGATTGTTGGACCTTGGCAAAGGTCAGTTATCTTGACTTCTAAATGCAATGTACTTCTTATTTTGTTTGTTCCAGTTATGATTGGATTTTGTTCCCTGAATAGAAACAGCTGATGCTGCGCTAAAAGGCTCCTTGTGATCATTTCTCTTCATATTATTCATGTCAGATCATATGACATGCCTGAAATCAAACCATGTCAGGGTAAGCATTTAGCGACACAAGCATGTGGGCATGAGTCAACAACGGAGTATTTTCGAGGCAAATTTGATTAATAATATGTAATACTGTTGCTGATGAGATGCCAACTATACAGTAGCTCCAATTATATCTTAAGTTAGTCCATCAGAAGCATTCAGTGCTTGTGGCTGGCCATCAATAATATATACAGTACATTGTCTTTGATAATACAGAAAGGATGTATAGCTAAACTGCCGCCATTATGATGTGATTTTAATTTTTTATTTTGGTGATAATTATTTTAAAAGCCATCACAACAGGAAGGTATTAGGTGCGATGATGACCATAAGTTACTGTATGGCCTATGGAGTAATGGTCAAAATGCCTGGGAGGACATGCTGGCATACTAGCGAATAAAAATCCTGCATGTCAGTTTTGTGTTATCTTTTTCTTGTTGTATTACCCAAGCCATTTCATTTCAGTCTTTGTTTCTATTTTAGTAATACAATAATATTTTTAGAATGTGTTGTTCGCCGAAAAGTTGCATACGAAATTTCGTGGTTATTTGACTAATCACCTTAAAGTTACAGTGTGGGTTGTGTAGAGCAGAGGTTCTTAACCTTTTTGACCTCGAGCCCAACTTTTCCACCACAGAGGGGCTAAAACTAAATCTAACCTAATTACAGTTTAACAGGATAAAGCTTGTCAAATTTAATGAAAGCATGTGTTTATCACAAAGATTATTATTAAGACTTAGGTCAGGCAGATTACAAAAATAAATACTATTCAAATATACTGCAAAAAAAAAACGAATGAAAACTGATGAAAAATACATTTACAGTGCTAAAATAATTATTTTCTAACTAAATGTATACATATATATAACTGTCAATAAAATTGAAGTACAAATTAAAATACAGCTTCACCGCTTTTGTCATAATTTTTGCGCTGAAGAGATTGATGGGACTGGTTAGCGCCGTCATGGCAGCTCCCGCCATCGGTGTGTGAATGTGTGAATGTGTGTGTGTGAATTAGGTCAGGCAGATTACAAAAATAAATACTATTCAAATATACTGCAAAAAAACCGAATGAAAACTGATGAAAAATACATTTACAGTGCTAAAATAATTATTTTCTAACTAAATGTATACATATATATATAACTGTCAATAAAATTGAAGTACAAATTAAAATACAGCTTCACCGCTTTTGTCATAATTTTTGCGCTGAAGAGATTGATGGGACTGGTTAGCGCCGGGGGCTTCACGGTGGCAGAGGGGTTAGTGCATCTGCCTCACAATACGAAGGTCCTGAGTAGTCTTGGGTTCAATCCTGGGCTCGGGATCTTTCTGTGTGGAGTTTGCATGTTCTCCCCGTGACTGCGTGGGTTCCCTCCGGGTACTCCGGCTTCCTTCCACTTCCAAAGACATGCACCTGGGGATAAGTTGATTGGCAACACTAAATTGGCCCTAGTGTGTGAATGTGAGTGTGAATGTTGTCTGTCTATCTGTGTTGGCCCTGCGATGAGGTGGCGACTTGTCCAGGGTGTACCCCGCCTTCCGCCCGATTGTAGCTGAGATAGGCTCCAGCGCCCCCCGCGACCCCAATGGGAATAAGCGGTAGAAAATGGATGGATGGATGGTTAGCGCCGTGCATGGCAGCTCCCGCCATCAGTGTGTGAATGTGTGTGTGTGAATGGGTGAATATAGAAAATAGTGTCAAAGCGCTTTGAGTTTCTTAAAAAGGTAGAAAAGCGCTATACAAGTACGACCCATTTACCATTGTCTTTATTGCCGTAAATGGTGGAAAATTGTATTACACCTGAGTACCGCTGCAGAGCACACAAAATATATATATATATATATATATATATATATATATATATATGTGTGTGTGTGTGTACTCATTTGGTTACAATGTAATTATTTTAGCACTATAAATGTATTTTTCATCAGTTTTCATTCATCTTTTTGCAGTATATTTGAATAGTATTTATTTTTGTAATCTGATAAATACATCACATAATGTATTTGAACCCTAAAGTCAGAGTGACTTGAAATTTTTCCCACCGCTTAATGCGCTCTACATCAGTGTTTCTTAACCATACAGGGCCGCTAAAAAATATCTGTGTCTCAGCTGCAGTCTGTATGGGCTGCAGCGGTACTCAGGTGTAATACAATTTTCCACCATTTACGGCAATAAAGACAATCTCTTAAGCGCAAAAATTATGACAAAAGCGGTGAAGCTGTATTTTAATTTGTACTTAAATTTGATTGACAATTTTTATATAAATCCATCCATCCATCCATTTTCTACCGCTTGTCCCTTTCGGGGTTTTATATATATATATATATATATATATATATATATATATACACATACATTTTCTACCGCTTGTCCCTTTTGGGGTTATATATACCGCTGCAGCCCATACAGACTGCAGCTGAGACACAGATATTTTTTGGCGGCCCTGTATGGTTAAGAAACACTCGTGTAGAGCGCATTAAGCTGTGGGAGAAATTTTAAGTCACTCTGACTTTGGGCTTCAAATACATTATGTGATGTATTTGTCAGATTACAAAAATAAATACTATTCAAATATACTGCAAAAAAAGTAATGAAAACTGATGAAAAATACATTTATAGTGCAAAAATAATTACATTGTAACTAAATGAGTACACATATGTATATGTATATATATATATATATATATATATATATATATATATATATATATATATATATATATATATATATATATATATATATATATATATATATATATATATATATATAAAACCCCGAAAGGGACAAGCGGTAGAAAATGGATGGATGGATATATAAATAAATATATATACATTGTCAATACATTTTAAGTACAAATTAAAATACAGTTCAACCGCGTTTGTCATCATTTTTGCGCTTAAGAGATTGTCTTTATTGCCGTAAATGGTGGAAAATTGTATTACACCTGAGTACCGCTGCAGCCCATACAGTCTACAGCTGAGACACAGATATTTTTTGGCGGTCCTGTATGGTTAAGAAACACTGGTGTAGAGCGCATTAAGCTGTGGGAGAAATTTCAAGTCACTCTGATTTACAGGGGTCAAACTTTGGGGTTCAAAAACATTGTGTGATGTATTTGTGGGAAAAATAATAGCACCGTCAAAACAGTAAGGCTGTTCGTCGTCAACGTTGAGCTTGATTATGTGTTTTATTACGACCCCCTATAATACATTTATGTATGAATGGTAAAATTTTACTTTGTTTCCACACTTGATACTCGTTTTGTCACAGTGGTATTTGCATTACATTTACCAGTTTGTTAAGTAGCATTTATTACTATCACTGTTAAAGATTGAAACAGCTTTTAGTGAAGCCAGTCTATGTTTAGCTACAATATGCCAGCAACAAGGAATGCTCTCAAACTTGTGCTCTCATACTTGTGAAGTCATGTCATGGGACGCCTCTACTAACACAGCCGCCGAAAATACCGTCCCTGTTGGCCTTTCCCATATCCTTCCAAACGCTCTGTGTTATTTTATATCTGCGGGGACCCCCTTCTGTAGTTTTGGGGACGTGGGAAAGACGATGGAGGGGGCGTTTGCGTCATCATGGGAGCGAGGCATAGGGAGGAAGTGGCCCACACTGAGATGCAATCGCACACACATGCGTACAAATGTGAGTCAAAAAAGATTTGTTATCAATGTTTTCTTAATGTTGAAGGAATCGTGGCGCTGTGGGAATATTTCCCATCATGCCAGAAGTCATTTAAATTTGATTTGTGCGTGTACACGGAAGTAGGAAGTAGTGGGTTTTGTTGCCAAGTGGCAGGGATGCCAAACAGACGTTGGGACTTCAGAGAAAGACCAAAGAGCTGCTTATCTAATAGGGATTAGCCACAGGTTGACTGAAGTCCTTCACTTGGACCTTCGACTATTACATGTAGATAATCATGGCCTTCAAAAGCAGTGATGTTTTATCTCAAATGACAACTTGTCTACACAAACAAACACAACGCAAAACACTAGGCTAACCATGCCAGGACTTAGCAAGAAGCACTGGTCTTATACCAGGGGTGTCAAACTCATTTTATATCGGGGGCCACATGGAGAAAAGTCTACTCCCAAGTGGGCCGGACTGGTAAAATCACGGCACGATAACTTAAAAATAAAGACAACTTCAGATTGTTTTCTTTGTTTAAAAATAGAACAAGCACATTCTGAAAATGTACAAATCATAATGTTGTTGTTTTTACTTTTTACAATTACCTGTTGCGGTTAATAGTATATATACTTTATTTGTTGTTATTTATATTTTCTGAATAAATTATGTGATAACGTTCATCAGTCAACTATTTGGTGTTCATTTTCAATGTATTAAGATATAAGAATTATATAAAAATCAAATTACAGTATGTTTTTTATGTAGTTTGCTCATTTTCCTCGACTGATGTACTAACATCATGTGGCTTATTTTGTACATATGTAGCATCATCTACAAAGATACAAAGAATTGCTATTGCGACATCCAGTCATACTTGCCAACCTTGAGACCTCCGAATTCGGGAGATGGGGGAGGGGGAGGTGTTTGGTGGTAGCGGGGGTGTATATTGTAGCCCGGAAGAGTTAGGGCTGCAAGGGATTATGGGTATTTCTTCTGTTGTGTTTATGTTGTGTTACCGTGCGGATGTTCTCCCGAAATGTGTTTGTCATTCTTGTTTGGTGTGGGTTCACAGTGTGGTGGATATTTGTAACAGTGTTAAAGTTGTTTATACAGCCACCCTCAGTGTGACCTGTATGGCGATTGCTCAAGTATGTCTTGCAGTCACTTACGTGTGTCTGTAGAAGCATCATACAACGTGTGACTGGACCGGCACGCTATTTGTATGGAGAAAAAGCGGATGTGACGACAGGTTGTAGAGAACGCTAAAGGCAGTGCCATCACGGCACGCCCTCATTATTGTTGTCTGGGTGAAATTCGGGAGAATGGATGCCCCGGGAGATTTTTGGGAGGGGCACTGAAATTCGGGAGTCTCCCGGAAAAATCGGGAGGGTTGGCAAGTATGCATCCAGTAGACACATTTAAACAGCTGGTTTTTTATATTCAAAAATTTCAGTGTCATTTTTATACTTGGCAAACTCATCCTGCGGGCCGGATAAACCTGTTCGCGGGCATGTTCCGGCCCGCGAACCCCTGTCTTATACCAAACGGTTATTTTGTCTGCATATGTGCGAGTTCATAATCTCATGTATCGAAGTAATTTGACATAAGTCACAGCAACACGACTCTGTAGTCCATCCACAATTTCTCATACATTGAAAAAAATTGCTTTTTTTTCTTCAATATTTTGTGATACAGGAAGGTAACATTTACAGTAAATAGATATACAGATATACTGTACATTATTTGCTGCCATCTCCAGGCATTCATGTTCTCCAAATCAACCCTTGATAAAAAAATAAAAATAAAATTAGAGGTACACTGTAGCTGAGATAGGCTCCAGCACCCCCCGCGACTCCGAAGGGAATAAGCGGTAGAAAATGGATGGATGGATGGATGTTTTAATCAGACTTTTTACTGATAATTTTTTAACTTTTTGGAGGTTCTTAATTGGTTTGTACAAGTCTAAAACGATGAGGATGCTAATGCCCGTAAATTTCTGTAAATGGGCTCGCCTATTGTATGTTAGCATTAAGCTAGTGGCATAAGAGACAACTTTTTTTCCCTCCGTATTTTGTTCTATGGTTTTCATCACAGACCAAGAGGTGGACTATTCGTTTAAATTTTGGCCAGACGGCCATGGATATCTCGGTGTGGAGTTTGTTTATGGTTGTTTGTATATACAGGTATGTGTCATGTGATGAATGAGGACAAGCAGTATAGAAAATGGATGGATAGATCATATCTTCATTTCCCATTACTGGGGGGTATTCCAGAAAGCAGATTAAGTGCAATATTTTAGATATTTAATAGTAATTTGGTTTGTTTAAAAAAACAAAGAGAAGCATATAAATGTTTTCATTATTGTAAATATAACTAAAATGTGTGCTATATCCTGCAGGGAGCCATAGTGTCCTCCAAACTAGTGCAAACATGTCCACAGTGGAGGATGTTGGTTTTCAGGAGGATATTAATTTAATTACTTTTATTATAAAGTGAACTGGTAAGAAAAAAAACTGTTAGCAAAAGAAAACGAAAAACAAAATTGTTCCTTGATTTTGGATACGTAATCTGTTTTAGTCATAATTCAATTTTAAATATATATTTTTAAATTGAAGTAGATTTTTTGTTTTTTTAAATTATTAGGCTGTAACAGTGGTTCTCAAACTTTTTTCACCAAGTACTACCTGACAAAAACTTGGCTCTCCAAGTACCACTATAATGACCAACATTAAAACAGTAGCGTAGTAGGCCTAAGTATTAATTAAAACAAGGCAGAGTTGTTGTTTTTAACAAGTATATTTAATATTTTTGGCCACTGTAACATTACATACAGCTTGAACAGTAACACTGTGTTGAAAATAGGAAAATAAAACACTACTCTAATCAAGCGATTCTTAGGCGTACAACTAGATGGAGCCCGCGAACAACTAGTGGTAAATGTACCAGAGTTTGAGAATCCATGATTTACAATAAGCAAAATAACCTGCCAACAAGAGCTCAAATGGCAGATTATCTTTTTCTTATTTCAAGAAATATGTCACATTTGGATACATAATGCTTCCATCCATCCGTTTTCTACAGCTCGTCCCTCTCGGGGTAGCGGGGGGTGCTGGAGCCTATCTTTAAGAAAAGCAAATTGGACTAAAATAAAGTGCCTGGTTTGGTTAAAAACATATCTATAGATTATTATTCTTCACTCGATTCTCCACGATATTTACTTTGCATTTGCATTGACTTTACATGTCAAATAAAAATACAAGATAAATAAGATATATTATTTTCAGATGCCTCCATGTGCCTTTTTTTTATCGAGATTGTACCTAAATTAAAATTACATTTTATTCCATATCCTCCACTTTTCCAAAAAATTCTGCGATTAGACTTACGCATTGACTCTGGCAGTAATTATCTCCCACTTCAGAATAATATTATTTTACTGTATTACTTTTCTTTCTTAGAAAGTGTTCATAAACACGCTTTAACACTTTCACTTCCAGCTGGGTATGAAGATGGATTCTTCTGTCCACAGTTGCTACGGTGAATTGTAGAATCAACGCTCCACTGTTTGTGACTTTTATTTGTAGTCTTAACTCAGAGTTAACATATTCAGAATTGATTGAACTACCGGGTAACTCAAATCAGCTTTTTTGGAACCCGGCATTTAGCGTTTCCTATCTTAGAGTAGCCATCTCAGACTTCAGGTTTGGACTTATTAGAGTTGGTTGAACATCATACTTGGATTACCCCCATGGTGTCCTTCAATGGAGGTATCACAACATAAACTGAAAAGTCAAATAAAAAAACAAAACATACCCTTGGACCAGGGCTAGGGAACCTGTGGCTCTTTTGATGACCGCATCTGGCTCTCAGATAAATCTTAGCTGACATTGCTTAACACGATAAGTAATGAATAATTCCGCTGGTAATCACAGTGTTAAAAATGACGTTCCAAATATAAAACATTCTAATGCATTTTAATCCATCCATCCATTTCTACCCCACCTGTTCAAGAAGTCGCATTAATGGTAAGAAATATTTTATTTATTATCGGTTAGTTTCAGAATAACAATGCTATTAATAAGAATAAGAGACTTATTATAGTCTAAAACATGTTGGTGTTACTTAAAAATGCACGCATTTAGTTGTATTCAATGTTAAAAAATATAATATGGCTCCCACGGAAATACATTTTAAAATCTTTGGCTTTCATGGCTCTCTCAGCCAAAAAGGTTACCGACCCCTGCCTTAGACTCCATCATGATCCATCAAACAATCATGTTCAACCTTCAACATATAGTAGTAGCACATTTTTACACTTTTATGTGCAGAATTAAATACATACAATCCTGCCTGTAAGTCCAAGCTTTTGTCCCTTGCTTGCTAAAAATGTGGCCCCCTAGGGTGGTCGACTCCTCAATAAGAAAATGTGGCAGATATATGGAAGCCATAAATTCAGCAATGTGACAACACTAATTGCTGTGCTGCTGTAACAGTTGTGACCCCCCCTGGCCCGATGTCACCCTGATAGACAGACCGGAGTCTGGCTGGCTGAGAACCCAGCCAAAATCCAGCACGAGCTAGATCCACAGCAGGTGGTTTGCTGAAACCTAATACAGAGTCGGATTTCTAGCAGAAACCAGAGAGGGAACCTTCTTTTCTGTCCCTATGTGTGGTCCGCGCTGATCATCTCCTCTCTATTTACAATATTTGCATCCTCTCTCCACTCTCCGCCTGTAGGAAATGATAATCACGGCATTGATATTAAAAGTGTCTGGCACTGTGGTGCGACAAACCCAGTTTTTGCAGAAGAATCATGGGAATGTGCAGTTCACGTACTACGTGTGCTGCAGCTGCTTGTGTTCATCACAAGGAAATACATGTCACCTGAACGTCACGCTGCATCTATTTCCTGCTATTCCCGCTTATTATGGCGGGACTTTGCTCCCCCACAGAGACCATGCTGTGCCTCAAAATTTCACAGTACATGTTAGAATTAATGTTTCCCCTCCGAAGAACCGCAGCTCAGCAGCACTCATGCAGCCCCGGGCCATGACGCTGCCACTACCACAATGCTTGACTGGAAATGGATGGATGGATGTGCATTTTTAGAAAAAGAACAAAAGTTTTGCCTAACAGAAAAACTGTTAATTAATATTTTCCCTCAAATTAGCATTGAGGCTAGAACGTTTCATCCGATTACTCAATTAATCGAACTAAATATTTGACAAATGACTCGATTACTAAAATAATCGATAGCTGCGGCCCTAACTTAGACAATAATGGCTGTGTGTTGATAGTAAATCTATACTGCTATACAAGCTGTATACGGACTACGCTCAAGCATTGTATATCCAAATTGGATTTTTATGGTAAGCTATGTCAATTGAGACATAGTGTGATAAAATGCTTATTTCAATGTGAGAGGTGCAAATCACTTTTTTTTAACGAACTGTGAAAGGCTAACATCCATGGTGAGGGGGAAGTACAGTAAGGTCGCCTGTTACTTCCCAGTTCAGAGTCTAGTTACAGGATTTTTTTTGCGCGTCCTCTCTCTCTCTACTTCAGTGCAGACAAACATAAACAACAAGTCTGGTTGTCAGGGGGATTTTATGCAAGCCCCCTGCACTCTCCACTTGCCTCAAAAATGCCATTGATGTCAGATGACAGATTAAAACGTGCACGATGAGAAAGTCACAAACAAAACAGCAATGGCGGACAATACTGTAGCCCTGTTAGGGATAGTATAGACAACTCGGTTTCAGACGATCTACTAAATAATTGGTCAAAAATCCCTGACGTGACTAAAGGGTGAAATTTTTAACACCTGTTTGGAGCCGCCACTAGGCGACATAGCACTTCCTCATTAGACATTTATTTTAATTGAAGATTTTTTGCCACGTAAACATGCCCTGTTGTACGGCATGGGAACCTCCACTCGCCAAAAATACGGAAAGCATTTGCATCACATCAAAGAAAATTGTGGAAAATAAAGGTTAGCCTGGAAAGTAGATTTACAAATGAAGTACAACAGTGTTTTGTGCGAGGTAACCAAGCATACATACGCATGGGAAACGTAGTATAGCTCACTCTCAGTAACAGTGAATTAGTACACTTTGCCTGACAAAAGTAAAAAAGCAGCATTAGTTCAGTATGCAAGTATTTTGATAATAAAATCAGAAAGCCATGCAGACTTACCACAGCAAAACCTATGAAAAATATTAAAATAAACAGAAGTTAAAGCACAGCCAAGTGAATACAAACAATAGGAGGAAACAGACACCACATACTTATCACAAAATTAATAATTTCTTCGCAATTGTTTGTTCAAAGCTAATGAGGATTTTGTCTAAAAAAGGGTAATACATTTTTTGGGTTGTTTTGTGTTTTCTGTTGTACATCGCGCCGGCCAGAGCGTGTTCGAGGTTAGGGTTAAACATTGCATGAATGAATACAGCGTAGTGCATCAAATACGGCCGAAAAATTATACTCTAACAAAATAGAAGCATGTTTTATTTTAAGTTTATGAGCTGGAGTATGTTTAGAACTATATTTGGACGTATTATTTTGGTTTATTTCGTCAGGAAAACGTCAGAACGACTGCAATTGTATGTTTTCGCACAGCCGCACACATCCTGGGTGTCCATCATGGCGCCTGTTATTTAGTTGTCCATACGCTCTCTTTCCACTACTCTGGTTGTGTTTGGGTGCTACTACCAACTACTGGCCTGGAATAGGTATTGCAATATTTTCACTCTTGTTGTTTCCATTAAAGGGGAACGCACTTTTTTAGGAATTTTGCCTATAGTTCACATGGATTATGAAGGACATGACGACGGATGGATTTTTTTTTAATGCATGGTAAATATTATTAAAAAAACATAAATAAAAGTCAGCTTACATCAGAGCCAATGGGTGGATCACTATTCCACCCATAAAACCTAATAAATAACCATTCAAAAAGCGCCAACAATACTTCATGTACATTTCGTGACTTGAATACTAATCAAGTTTAAGTGATATTGTTGTTATAAGCGCTAACATGGACAAACTATTTAATAACGGCTCCGTGATCACTACCTTGTGTCCCTATGTTTACATCATCGAGTGGTCTGCTGTTTCCTCGCTTCCTTGCTCCTTGGAAGTTTATTGTAGATCATAAATTATGCCTCTCACCTGGAAAGTAGATGGCTGAGCACGTACTCTGACAAGTGAGTACACTTTTACAGCCATTTTTAACCCGGAACTGGCAAGAACGACACGCAAAGACACTTGGTCCCCCCCCCCCCCCCGCCCCCCGTTTTTTCGTGAGGGTTATGAGTCTTTCATCATGTAAACGAGATTATAATAAGATTCTATGACAGTCTAATGACAGCAGACCTTGCACAGTAAGTGATGTTTTATTTATTATTTTGGCTCTTACAAAGTATGTAGTGAGTAATAATCAGTGATGAAAAAAAGAGCAAACGTGATGTGCATATGCTAAAAATGATCAAAATACATATATATTACCGGTAAATTATATTATAAATGTGCCCGTTACTAAATTTCATATATACTTACATCATGTATATAAAACCTCAATGGAGGCGTTTGGATGTTTTTTAAGGGCAATATAGGCAGAATTAAGCGGCTCCTGTGGGTTCCTTTGAAAGCGGACTTTTGATTGCATTTATTTACTATTTAGAATAAATAAAACAATTTAATCCATCTGTCGTCATGTCTTTCATAATGATTGTGAACAATAGGCAACATTGAAAAAACAAAGTGCCGTTCCCCTCTAAGTCATTTTCATGTTAGCATACCCTTAACCTTTTTACTTGTGAGAATGAAAGGCTTCAGTGTCGACAATGAATGCGCATCAAAATCATGTGTATTTATCACTTTGATGAATATTTAAGCAGCTCTGCAGAACAGGCGGGTTTTACTGTATATGTGTGTGTGTGTGTGTGTGTGTGTGTATGTTAAATGCCCCTGGGGTGCGTCACAGCTTTAAATTGATTGATGAAAGTGCGACAAGGCCTTTAGTGTCTATCATTTCAAGACTTTCCCATAACATTCTTGTGGGCCATTAAGCCAAGTGGGGTGGACCAAAACTAAGTGGGGCTCCTATTGTGGCAAAGGAACAGCCTCCAGGGAATCAAACTATGGTACGCGGTCTGTTATCTAGATATCTTATGCTGCATTACATTAATGTCAAAACTGTCATCATCTGTGATTGTTAAAAGTCCTATATTATACTTGTTGTTGTTTTAACCCTTTTATATATGTGTCAGAGGTCCCACAATAGTGTATTTGAAAAAAAATCTAGCATTAATGCTGGAATTTAGACAGTGTTGGTAAGCCCTATTTAGAAGACGCCCTAGCACTTGTCCAACTAATAGACGCAGTATATTACATACATACAACAATGTAACATTATGGAGTGTGGCAGAAGACACAAATGTTAGCGCTAGCATAGCAATGTGAGCTACTGTACTAACATTACTCTCACATTTTGCAACATTATGCATGCAAGGTTCGCCTAAATATTATTTTGGTGAAACTCCTTTAATGAAAGCTGAATGACTACGCTTCAAACAGCACAAATTTAACCTGTAACGACTTTTAAAAAGAAAAACTAACTTTTATATATTACAAATATTGTATAAAAACAATACAATAGAATGTACCACAAATAACTACAGTAGTGTTTTTAAGTTATGTAGTAATAATGTGCGACATTTACATTTGAGAGTGGACTTCCATGGTATCTGCTTCTCCGTCCAACACACCATCAGTAGATGTTCCATTTTTTTCATGGATAAATGTCCACCGTTTAGATATATTTTTTAACATCCTTAAATTGCTTCATTCTGCTCCAGTGTGGTGCAGACTAGCAGTGATACACTCAAATTGCTTCGCTAAGTTGACGACATGCTCGGTCATGTTTTTGATTATTTCTTTCTTTAATTCAATGAATATCATCCACTTCTTCTTCTCGGCACTGTCCTTAACAGTCACTTTCTTCCTTACTATGGTTGAAAAATGTTATGTCCAACTTTGGCTGTAAGCTATAACTAGCAAGTAACACCAGGTGTTTTGGTTGAATCTTACGGGGTTCACTGCGGCATTTGCCACAACAACTAATGGTTTTATAACTCAACATTTTGCTTACAGCAATTAGCCAAGAGACAGCTCTTATCTCAAAACACTCTGAAGTTGAGGTACTATTGTATTATTCGCACAAACTATTGGTACACGTTCCATCCATCCATTTTCTACCGCTTGTCCCTCTCGGGGTCACGGAGGTGCTGGAGCCTATCCCAGCTGCACTCGGGTGGAAGGCGGGTTAACCCTGGACAACGTACAGATAGGCAACATTCACACACTCGGGTCAATTTAGTTTTGCCAATCAGCCTATCCCCAGGTGCATGTCTGTGGAGGTGGGAAGAAGCCAAAGTACGCGGAGGGAACTCACGCAGTAACAGGGAGAACATGCAAACTCCACACTGAAGACCCCGACCCCAGGAATCGAACCCAGGACTATTACTGCCAAAGGTTTGAACTTCAATAAAATAGTTTTGTACTTGCGAATCGTTTTTTTAATTGAAGAAAATTGTTTTTATACTTGTTACTTAAAATGCAATAGTGTCTCCTCTTCTCGGAAAGCCTTTGTACAAGACTTGGGAGCGTTATAGACTTGCGGCAAGTAGAATGCAGTCCTATCAACATTTCTGCCTCTCTCCCAGATACTGCAAGTGCACTATTGAGGGATCAGTGTTTTAAAGGTCAGAGGCTACGGCCTCTCGTCTATGAACTGTACACCTTCCGCTTCATCTCCACCTTTCTATGCTCTCCTATCGACAATCCAAATTCTGCAGTACATGCGCACAGAAGCAATGCTTTCCCATGCTCCTTTCCCTCTATGTCCCATGTCCCGAATTGCGGTGGTGGCATTCTATTCCTGGAGCGAGACGGGTCATGTCATGTCGCCGTGTCATGTAAGCAAACAAGCTTGATAGGCCATTGTTATTCTTAGAAACATGTCGTGGATCTCTAGCTCTACAGTATGTCGGGTGCGGAGTGACACGCATGGCAGTGGAATACGACCCTGGTTATTTTTAATATAGTTACATTCCCTTGTGTGGTCCACCAACAATCACCTGCTTAAATTCATAACCAAACACACACATCATACTTGCTGTAGTGCAGGGGTGGCAAACGTACGGCCCACGGGCCAAATTAGGCCTGTGAACAGGTTTTACCCTGCCCTCGAGTATAGTGTAAAAATGAGCTGAAATTGTTGAATGAAAGAAACTGCTGTTCTAAATGTGTCCACTGGATGTCGCAAATGACATTCTTTGTATCTCCTGTCGGAGAGCACGCATGACTTCAGAGGGGGCGGAGCTATGCGCGGTGTTAAAATTGAAGCAACACTTCCGTGTTTGGACATTACATACTTACGCTAATATAAGTATACAACATGTGGATTGTTACGTTGCTGCCTTGATTTTCAAAGATGTTGTTGGTAATGTTACCTGTGACATTTCTATCCCCCAAAAATGTTTTGGATAATCCGTACATTTCGTGTTGTACTTGGGACTGGGGACACATTTTCTGGGTGCACATAAATATGCTGAAATAATATGTATAATAATATCCCCTTCTAATTTCATGTGTGATTAATGAAATTAGTCCAAATTCACAAGTTTAGTTGTAGATGATGCGACCTATGTACATAATAAACCACATTATGTTCGAACATCAGTTAAAGAAAATTTGTAAATTACATTAATAACATCCTATAATTAGATTTTGATATTATTAATCATATCATCTTCTGATAGATTAAAAATTAACACCACCCATCCGTCCATTTTCTACCGCGTATCCCTCTCGGGGTCGTGGGGGGTGCTGAATGGGTGCATTTTAAAACTCTGCTAGACAATTCCACCTTGAACATTATCACATCATTTGTCCAGAAAGTATAAATAACAACAAATGCAGATAGGATAGTGTTAACCGCAACATGTAAGTGTGAAAAAAACCTCATTAGGATTTGTAAATTTTCAGAATGTGCTTGGTGTATTTTTAAACAAAGAATACAATCTGAAGTTGTCTTTATATTTAAGTTATCATGCCCCCAGTTGGAAATAGATTTTCCTCCATGTGGCCCCTGAGCTAAAATGGGTTTGACTGCTGTAGTGGCATGTAGATATTAATATAGCGCGGGAGAAGAAAAGATTAACACCGTGAATAGCATAGGAGGTGAGTTAAGGCCATGGAGCTTTTAGGGACAAGGTTGTGCCCCATGTTACAGTGATTAACATTATGTACATAAAAACAATATGTACACTGTATACTAGTAATATGTGTCCCTAAAGCCAGTTTATGAGGTTTACCCTCAACTGTTTCTTTAGCAAACACGCTAAACTGGCATGGTAGGTAGCAGTGATGGGCAGTAACAAGCTACATGTAGCTAAGCAAAGTAGCTTAACTACATTTTCAAGTAGCTTTGCAGTAGCTTAGTTACTTTTTTAAGTAGCTTTTCCCTCTAGCTTAGCTTCCATCAAAGAAAATGGACTGCGAATCCAGCACCCCACCAAAAAAACTATGGGGAAAATACAATGACCTGGATAAATGAGAACATCCATACATACAGAGAAAATCCATGATGGTTTAATAAATAAATTTATGGGTTATACTTGTATAGAGCTTTTCTACCTTCAAGGTACTCAAAGCGCTTTGACACTATTTCCACATTTACCCATTCACACACACATTCACACACCGATGGCGGGAGCTGTGGTGTTCTTATGATAACTCACAATTGGCTAAGGTTAGGGCGGAACATTACGGACTAGCCAATCAGAGGCAAGATGAGGCGGGTCATCGAAACTTGTAAGCAAAATCATAACAGACATGGAGTCATGTCACATGACGCCGAGGGAGGCAGAAACAGAGGGACGCTTCAAGCTGATAACGCAAAAAAATAAATAAACATACTTGAAAAAGGTGGAGGAATTCTCTCCCGTGGATTAGATTTTTCCTTTAGTGATGAAGATGATGTGCAGGAACCCCACAATAATGCATGTCCTTAACCATATTTAGACAAATGACAATGCCCAAAACCCTAGTTTTTAGTTGTTTACTCTGTAAACCAAAATCATAACTGCTCTCTTCATCGAAGACGTCCAACACAAATTTAAGAACACTCATTAAAGTGAGTCGAGTTCATTAACCGTTTTACTGCACATAACCATTACCAACTGTTCCCAAACAACACACAAGTCATAGTTGTTTTTTTTGGTCAAGATATAGATGTATGTTGTTTTTTTACTGTAGGTAGAGAAAATGAATAACATTACAAGGGTGGGCTGAAGAAAAGGCAAACTAAATAAATACATACAGTGGAGTGTGGAGGCCCCTCGAAATAGTTGTAGTGTGTCCCTAGCTAAGTGACAGATAGTTAATAGTAATGAACCCTAATTGGGTTCATTTGTACAATCTCAGTTACATTAACATTGATATTATACATGTGGGCCCATAGATATACATGCAGTTAAATGTAGCAAGCTACTTTTGCAATGTAGCTTGTAGTGTAACTTGCTACAATTCTCTGGGGATAGCTTCTCCTGTAGCTTAGCTACATTTAATCGAGAGTAACTTGTAGCTTGGCTTACTACATTTTCCAAGTAGCGTGCCCATCACTGCATGGTAGCGCGTTAATAGCTCGATCCAAAGTAAACTCTAAATCAAATAATAGTGATTACATGTAAAATAGAAACAAAGCCGTTATTTCTGAAAATAGTACAACAACTACTATGTTATTCAATGGATTGCAAATCTCTGCCGATGAGTTTGTCTGTCCTGTACAGCCTGTTTACGATGTTTACCTTCGGTTTTACACTCAACTTTTATGAGAAAATGCCCTCACGCGGTCATTTTGAAAAATTTTCATGACGTCCTTCTTCAAGGACATGATACCGCCATTTAAATTTTCTTTAGCAAATAAGTTAACCTAGCATGCTAGCATGGTAACAGCTTGATCCATTTATAACTCTAATTTGTAAAGTGGTAAATACATGTAAAACAGAAACAAAGCCATTATTTCTGAAAATAGTACAGCAATTAGAATGTTATTAAATGGAGTGCAAACTTCTGCCGAAGAGTTTGTCTGTTCACGTGCTAGCCTGCTACTTCCTCTTTATGATGTTTACCCTCAATTTCACGCTCCACCTTTGTGAGAAAACGCGCTTAAGCGGTCACTTTTTTAGAAAATTCATGACGTCCGTCTTCATGAACATGATACCGCCTTTTAGTTTACCTTTAGCAAATAAGCTAGCCAAGCATGGTAGCTTGTTGATAGCTCGATCCAAAATAAACTGTAAACCAAATAATTGTGAAAATACATGTTTAAGAGAAACAAGCCAATATTTATGGAACCAGAACAGCAACTAGAATGTTATTTATGAAGTGCAAACCTTTGCCAAGGAGTTTGTGTGTCCAAGGGTTATTAGCACATATATATATATATATATCTATATATATATATATATATATATATATTAATGTGTGTATTATATAAATTACTTTTTTTTTAACATCAAATCTTATATCGACATACAGTGTGTCCTAACCACAAAAGTACTCAGCATGAAGGAATAATAGTACTCACAGTGCTGTCTTTTTTAGAATGCCAACTTAGTTTTTTTAGAGGCAGCCATCTTTGTTTTGGGCGGGCTGCCAGCAGTGAGGAGGAGTAGTAACTCCAAACAGATTGGAGCCTTTGAACAAACCACAATCTCATCTCATCACTGCTCAGCCTGAAATAAATCTCAAGACATGCAACCTGTTTCTTGTTTAACCTTGTCCAATGTGCCTGGGTCTTTTGCTTGGTTTTAAGGGGAATGCAAGGATTTTATTGTGTGCAGCACACAGGTTATAGTTTTTGGATCATGATGATTTTTTTAAATGAAAATAGTACTTGAGATTTTTAACAGCAAGCAAAAAGAGAATCTCTTATTGCAATTTTTAAAGGAATTTCTTGGTGTTGTTTTTTTGGAAATGGTTGCTGTAACTGTACATTTGGGCCTTGTGGTTAGAATGTCCGCCCTGAGATCGGTAGGTCGTGAGTTCAAACCCCGGCCGAGTCATACCAAAGACTATAAAAATGGGACCCATTACCCCCCTGCTTGATACTCAGCATCAAGTGTTGGAATTGGGGGTTAAATTACCAAATGATTCCTGAGCATGACCACCGCTGCTGCTCACTGCTCCCCTCACCTCCAGGGGGTGGAACAAGGGGATGGGTCAAATGCAGAGGGTAATTTTACCACACCTAGTGTGTGTGGGATTGTCAGTGGTACTTTAACTTTTTTTAATTACCAAGTTGACTGCTATGTGACATTGCGTGGTCATCTACAAACCTGCACTTCTCCTTATGATACGTAAAAAAAATGCAGTAGATCCCTGCATAATTGCGGATGGTTTGTCTCTGCTTTAAATTGTAAATAATACGTTTTTTTAATGGTAATTTCAATAGAAAGTGATTTGATGGCGCTATCTGCTGAGAAAAAAAGAGTGCTGGAACTATGAATCCAGCAGAGGGTGCCATCCCACTCGTAAATTTACTCAACATTTTCTAGCAGGGCGCTGTCTCACAAGGTAATTCAGTAAACATTGTCCAGCAGGAAGATGCATTGACTAGACGTAATGTTCCGTAACTGCACATTTTGTAAGTACAATACTGTATATTGTATGGCTGTAATTGTTTCTTAGACTATAAAAATGGGTTCAAAATGTGCTTGATAATTGCGAGAGACAAAAATAGGCCTTTTAGGACTTTTATGAGCTTGTTGTTTACCCCATGTGAATAACAGTCTTCTACTGCTTCTACCGCTGCCAACAAAAGGGTGATAATGTGTCAAAACATGCACCCTTACTGTGCTATTACGAACACCACATGCTATTGCTTTTATGAAATTGGATTAGCTTGAAATTTCTCACACAGCTCAATGTAACTTCAAGGTGTTTAGCCAAATCACCACCAAATTTAACTGCAAGCACATGTTGGTTTAAAACTTTTTCTGTGGCTTCATGTCAATATTTGATGCAATTTTTCGTAGTTTATTATCCATCCATTTTCTACCGCTTGTCCCTTTCGGGGGTGTGGGGGGTGCTGGAGCCTATCTCAGCTGCATTCGGGCGGAAGGCGGTGTACACCATGGACAAGTCGCCACTTATTATATATTAATTTATTTATTATATCATTTTTTTCATTACTTGTTAGGGGCTGAAAAAAAATAATATTTCACATGTGTTTAATTGTATTTCTAGACTGTATATGTCAAAAAATTCCAACATACAAATGCTAAAAAAAAGATTGGTTAAAAACGATGGCCGCCATCAAGCACAATGTTGCGAGACCTAAAATGAGATTGCTAGCAGGAACAGGAGCACCATTATTAGACTATGCTGCTGTCATAAGGGACACTCTGTTTTTCTGAGGGCTGTCATCATGAAGTATTCTCCTGTCATTAAACATAATCGATTCACTTGATGCACTGCACACAAAAGTACAAGTGACATTGAACACATCACGGTTACCGTGAATAGGGCTTACGATGTAAGATGTATCAGGTGAGGGGAGGCAATGGGGTGGGGGGGGGGGGGGGGGGGGGGGGTGAGTCAGCGTTGTCCTGCCATAGCTAATGGGCAGGAAATGTCTACAATGGACAGTCTAAATTGGATTTCTTCAACGGGAGCGCAGCCGAGCAGCTCCATTAGAGGGCCTAAACAGTAACACACAGCAGAGCGACATGCAGGTGGGGGGAAATAATGGAGGGAGGGGGGGTGTGCTGTCATAGCGTTTATTGTTTATGCCACTTCAGAGCCAGACTACGGTAATGGAAAGTTGGTGTAGTTTATTTCAAACATGATTAACTGTGTTACATTGAAGTAAATCATGTGTTTACACATGCACAATTCAACATGTCCGAAAAGGGATAGGAAGAAGCAAAGTTTATTTATTTATTTTGCATGTGTCAGCAATTACTAATAGCTTGTTTACATGCTGTGTTTAACATGCACCAGGTTACTACTTTCAATAAACTGTAGTTCATATTTATACAATACCTATAACTGGATGTCTTTGTCTCTGTTGCATTTTCTGTCTTTTAATATTTTTAATTTGTACATTTTAACAGTATTTTTTTTTAAATGGCATTGATGAAGGTCTGCTTTCTAAACAGAACCTTGGTCTAAGCTAGTGCAGCCACAAGTGAACAAACACATTGGAGGCCGCCTCGGCTTCCCATGTACACACCAACATTTCTGTCATAAATTACACACCAATCTTTCCTCATTCATTATAAAACATATTTGAAATTAAATATTTTTATGGCAATATTATTATTTTTTATAGTGTATTTTTCTTTAAATATTTATAAAAACATTATGGGAAGCCACCAAAAAAAATAGTAATGCAAAGTATTGCTGTCAAACAAAAGTTTTAAGTAGATTTATCACAGGATTGAAGATTAATTTCAATTAATCATGATTAAGTGTATATTATTTGTGTTTCATTTTGCATTTTCAGAGAGACTAAATAAAAAAAGCAATATATATGCACTTATCATGTTTACTGTAGGGCAGCACGGTGAAAGAGAGGTTAGTGCATCTGCCTCACAATACGAAGGTCCTGAGTAGTCTTGGGTTCAATCCCGGGCTCGGGATCTTTCTGTGTGGAGTTTGCATGTCCTCCCCGTGACTGCGTGGGTTCCCTCCGGGTACTCCGGCTTCCTCCCACTTCCAAAGACATGCACCTGGGGATAAGTTGATTGGCAACACTAAATTGGCCCTAGTGTGTGAATGTGAGTGTGAATGTTGTCTGTCTATCTGTGTTGGCCCTGCGCTGAGGTGGCGACTTGTCCAGGGTGTACCCCGCCTTCCGCCCGATTGTAGCTGAGATAGGCTCCAGCACCCCCCGCGACTCCAAAGGGAATAAGCGGTAGAAAATGGATGGATGGATGTTTACTGTATTAATTTACATGATGTTCATGTTAACAAACTTTTATGCACATTAATGGGGACTGTCTTTTGTAGTGTTTATGTGGTATTGTGTTCTGAAATTAATTTGTGTTAACATTTTTAATTAAGTTAACATCAAATTAATACACATTAAAACATTAACTTTGACAACCTCATTAAGAATGTAGTTATGAGAAAAATGTTGTATAAAAAAAGTCAAAGTTTCAGAATTTTGTTTTTGTAGCGTAGAAAATCACACAATTATAAGATAAAAGTCGTAATTTTAACAGAAATGTCAACATTCGCACACAAACTTTATTGCAACAGTCTGAGGCCAGCAGCCCTTCTTTTTCTCTAAAGATCTGCCACATATTATCAATCAGCTAATATGCTAATGAGATTTCGACAATTATACAACTTTTTTTCTCTTTGTTTTAGCACATTTTATCGATTTTTAAATGCAGTTTTTCTCATAATACCAGACTGTTTATGTAATTATTTGTTTAATACTTCTTTATAACACATCCACTTATCATGAGGATGTCATACAAAATCCCCTTTAAGCTGTCACACACAGCACCAGCCTTTAGAAACAAGGATGAAGTGATAGACGAAAGGTAAAAATATAATAAATAAGAAAGTTATGTATAAGTTTCACTTTTGCATCTCATTGCCCATAACTGCTGCGATGAGGTGGCGACTTGTCCAGGGTGTACCCCGCCTTCCGCCCGATTGTAGCTGAGATAGGCTCCAGCGCCCCCCGCGACCCCAAAGGGAATAAGCGGTAGAAAATGGATGGATGGATGCCCATAACTGTGGTGAGTTCATAAGACCCTTAATTAATGTTAGAAACAGAGGAGTCACTAACTTTTAAAGACATGGTGAGACTTAATTCCCTTGAGATGCAATAATAATATTATAATCATAATAATAATGATGTTTAATTATGATTCTTATTCTGTTGTTTAACTGTACTCACCAGCAGTGATAGAGGGGAACTGCAGTTTTTTTGGAATTTTGCCTAACGTTCACAATTATAATTAAAGACATGACGACAAATAGATTTCTTTTAATACAGGGGTACCCACACGTTTTCTGCAGGCGAGCTACTTTTCAATTGACCAAGTCGAGGGGATCTACCTCATTCATATATATAATTTATAATTATTTATTTATGAAAGAGACGTTTTTGTTAACAAGTTAAAGGTGTTTAATGATAATACAAGCATGTTTAACACATGTAGATTCCTTTCTTTCATGAAGACAAGAATATAAGTTGGTGTATTACCTGATTCTGATGACTTGCATTGATTGGAATCAGACAGTAGTGCTGATAACGTCCACATTTTCAAATGGAGGAGAAAAAAAGTCCTCCTTTCTGTCCAATACCACATGAAAGTGGTTGGTTTTTGGCATTTTATTTGTCCAGCTTCCATACTCCATACACTTTACAAGAAATACATTGGCAGCAAACTTCATAGCTTGCTAGCTTGTGCACGCCAGCTTTCTGAGACTCTTATTTAATTAGCGCAGGCAGGATGAAGCAGGGCTTTATTCACCAAAATGATTCCCGGGCGCGGCCACCGCTGCTGCCCACTGCTCCCCTCACCTCCCAGGGGGTGATCAAGGGTGATGGGTCAAATGCAGAGAATAATCTCGCCACACCTAGTGTGTGTGTGACAATCATTGGTACTTTAACTTTTAACTTTATTGTGAAGACAGGAACTGTGTAGTCTTTAGAGTTTTGACGGCAGGTACGGCGCGAGAGTCTGTTGAAATAAAAAGTGTTTCTCGCCTTCCTGTCGGTCATTTTTTTAAATAATGATCTGGCAGCAGTCAGCGTCATCTCACAAGACCCTCGGGTGCCGTGAATGTCAATCAAGTGACGAAAGTGATGTCTTACAATTGATAATCGTTAATTTTTAGGTCTATTTTTTTAATGCCTGGCTGGCGATCGACGTAATGGGCACCCCTGTTTTAATGCATTCTAACTAGGGATGTCCGATAATATCGGACTGCTGATATTATCGGCCGATAAATGCTTTAAAATGTAATATCGGAAATTATCGGTATCGGTTTCAGAATTACCGGTATCGGTTTCATAAAGTAAAATTTATGACATTTTAAAACGCTGCTGTGTACACGGACGTAGGGAGAAGTACAGAGCGCCAATAACCCTTAAAGGCACTGCCTTTGCGTGCCGGCCCAATCACATATTATCTACGGCTTTTCACACACACAAGTGAATGCAATGCATACTTGTTCAACAGCCATACAGGTCACACTGAGGGTGGCCGTATAAACAACTTTAACACTGTTACAAATATGCACCACACTGTGAACCCACACCAAACAAGAATGACAAACACATTTCGGGAGAACATCTGCACCGTAACACAACATAAACACAACAGAACAAATACTCCGAACCCCTTGCAGCACTAACTCTTCTGGGACGCTACAATATACACCCCCGCTACACCCTAGACCCCCTCCTCCCACTCCAACCCGCCCCCCCCAACCCCGTCCACCTCAACCTCCTCATGCTCTCTTAGGGAGAGCATGTCCCAAATTCCAAACTGCTGTTTTGAGGCATGTTAAAAAAAATAATGCACTTTGTGACTTCAAAAATAAATATGGCAGTGCCATATTGGCATTTTTTTCCATAACTTGAGTTGATTTATTTTGGAAAACCTTGTTACATTGTTTAATGCATCCAGTTGGGCATCACAGCAAAATTAGGCATAATAGTGTGTTAATTCCACGACTGTATATATCGGTATCGGTTGATATCGGAATCAGTAATTAAGAGTTGGACAATATCGAAATATCGGATATCGGCAAAAAAGCCATTATCGGACATCTCTAATTCTAACTCGTAATTTTTTTTCTAAAAAGAAGTGCAGTTCCTCTTTAATGAGGACTGAGTAGTTTGCTCCTTACCGCTATGCAGATTGGTTGTGTTGCTAAGGTGTTGTACTTGTTAATAAATGACCATGTGAGCAAAGAAAGCTATGTTTCCCTTCCTACGTTATCATGCAATTGTTAAGATAAAGAAAATGAAAGTTGTGATAAATAGTTTTACATTTCCTGCACTTTGTGTTGTGATTTATGTAAAAGAAAAATGCTCGGGCTATAATTAGACTTTTTCAGGTAGTCTATGACGACGGACCACACGGACAGTACCAAATTAACCCAAATTCTCCAAATCTGACCTGGTTGGCCACAGCTCTCACTGGCATCTGTCGACAAATCGGGGGTTTGTCGTTCACTTTTAAAGGATGCGTCACGTCGGGGAAAACCAGTCTTCCCTCAGAGGCAGTCGGTGAAGGAACAGTGGCTGCACTATGCGGCCTGTAAATTGAGCCTTTCTTCCTGCCAGAGAGGGTGACACACAGGAATGCATCACATTCATGCGGACATGGGCGGCACTCATTCTTGTCATAGCAAGTTTTTTTGTTGTCTGTGCACAAGTGCTTTGCGATGTTTCACCTATGATATCAACCATTCGTCGTCATATCGTATTGTGTGTGTCTCTCAGCATGGGCGCTGGTGGAGGTGAACATGGAGGACAGGGTGGAGGTCTACAGAGGAGACACAGCTCAGATCGTCAGCATGTTCAGCTCGGACGACGGCATCGGGGGCGTCTCCATCCAGTGGTTCTTTGTGAGTTGTACCGCACCTCCCCCGTGCAACTCATACTGGGGGTGTCCCAACTTACTTATTAAAGACGCTGAAACCAGTGGAATATAAGCAGTTTCATGTAGTTAAAAAAAAAACAGCGTACAGTTTAGATTTTTTTTTTTTAAAAGGGGACAAAGAGTGAGTGCAATTGAAGCTGGCTGACAGGCGTCGACATAAGCGGTTGTTTAAATCTGAATATCGCTTCTTAAAAAAATTGCCAGAGACATAAGAAAAAATGGAAATAATAAAGGATTTTTGACATCATTTTCCTCCATTTAATTTGACATTTCTTATTCTTATCAAATAAAATTTGTCGTATGTGTTGTACAAACAGGAATCTTACAACAATTGGATGACGATTCTTAGGATGACGAATCAATTCAGAATCACTTTTCATTTCAACCAAATTTTTAAGTAAAGCCGATTCTATTATATTTTTATAGATTCTTATATTATTATCAATATATTATTCGGTATATAAATTATATTAAAAAAAAATGTTTAAATATGTAAAAAAAAAAAATTTCAATTGATTTTTGAAAACTTTAAATCGATTTAGAATCGTAATCAATAAAAATTGTGACTCATATGAGAATAGATTATTTTGCACAGCCCTAATGGCTTGACTAGATTGACAAGAAAACTACATACGCAAATCTCTTTTCCGGTTGTTGACAATCTTTAAATAAATAGGTGCATTTGACTAGTTTTTAAAGGTAGAATCCAGATTACTTTGCACGTCATTGAATTTTTGATCACAATTATAATCAGACAAAAACACAGGAGGGCAGTGTAACAATATAAATTGAATATTTAAATTATTTCATTATTATTACAAACGATATTTTGAGCAAAATAAAGTCAATAGTGCAAAATATCTAAACTTAAGCAAAAACTATTATTGGCTCTGATTTAAATCCTTTGGTTTTTGCCCTTAAAGTCCTCCTGTGTCCAGGGACTTACGTCCTGAGTTTGTAAACAATAACAAGAATGACAGAAAAATACGATTTTGTGTTAGTAAGACATATAGATCTAATCACAGTAATATTTACCATATACTTTATCCTATAATGTTGATATTTGTGTCAAACCGCCCACCTTTGTTTACATTTAAGAGCGCTAGCTTAGCGGTTAGCATGGCTAATTGTATCCTCCTACGGTGTATAGTGTAGCATGTTTAGCAATTTCTCATCCTTCAGTAATAATGCTACCTGTAAGAAACATAGTTTTTTTGCCGCCATGAAGACAAGGATTAGTGACTCGTACTGTGGAGGGACGTTAGTCGCTAGATCGCCAGCGAAAACGCTACATAGCGTTGAAAACGCGGTCGTTCGCTTGTTGCCGTCAAATATGTGTGGCACAGCTTAGAATGTGTCATCAACATGCATTATCACAATATAACAACATTATTAAAAGCTCTATTAATATCGTAAATCGTTTATATCGTGCAACCCTAGGTCCACTATAGTTTGTAATGAGGTCAAGGGTCAATCAAACTTTGGACTAGTGTATATGTAGAAACCAAGCAATGTGATTTATGCAGGTGTCGAGGCTAGGTGAGAAGCAGAAGATCTATTATGAGGACGCCACCATGAAGGTAGTGGACCGAGGCACACCGTTCACAGACCGCATCATCGTCAACGTCACCGCAGCCACAGGCGAAGTGGTGTTGACCATCACGGACGTGCAAGTGAGAGACCAGCTGGAGTTCATCTGCCTCATCAAGAGCCTGACTGACGGGGTCGGCGAGGGACGTACCAAGCTCTTAGTGTTTGGTAAGCGACAAGATGTTTGCGCTGTTTTGTGAAGATTAAAGCATTTATTATTCTTCCGTTCCTGATGCACTTCTTTAATGTTGCACAGAAAAACCAGACTCCCCAACTATAGAAGGCTTCCAGACGGGGATCTCCATTTACGATGACTTATCCAAGGTACACAAAGAGCTTACCAGAAATGCTCCAACTGTAGCCATGGCGTATATTAATGTTAAAGGCAATAATTAGGCAGATGTTTGAAAAGCCATTGTACGGTATTTTAATGACAATTTGGAGTGCATGAGACTATTGAGAGGAAAACATAGTTATCTTTAAACACACGGTCATTGTAAATAACAGCAAGGGAAGAGAAGTGTAACACGCATTAGTTTCACACTGACAGCATTTTAAAGCGCACACAGAGGTAAACAACGCTACTGCCATCTTGTAGAGTTAATAACAACTCCATTTAAAGGTTTCAAACAGCCACGGCTCTTACTAATTTAATCCAATAATGGAGCCGCAGGTTATTTGCATTGGTAGGTTACGCACTTGGCGGCTATATAACACCTGGCATCATTTTTAAAGAGGCTTTCACTGGAGTATATTGGGTGATTATCAGCAACAGTTTTTGCCACTATTAGTTCTATTAGTAATCAAAAATGATGGAAAAACAACAAAACTTATTTTCATGAAACTCTGTGGATTGATGTGCTTAGCACTAACCTATCCCACACAAAAACAAAAAAATATAAATTCCTAACATTACAGAGCAATTAACGATTGATTACTGTTACATTTTGGTGAGAAGCAGTATTATTGGTACAGTTCCAAAAAGTCGCACGAGACAACTTTTTATTATGCACACACGACCTACCTTGACCAGTTGAATAATATATGAAATTCACGCTACTTATTCATTGTAACCGACACTTTGAATTTTAGTTAATAAACAGAAAAACATCATCATTCACCATTCAAAGCACACGACTAACCGTTATTGTTAACCTTGAATAATAATTATTATTAGACGCAAAGTCATGCAAAAAGTCAGGAAGGAATGCAGCATGATGAAGTGATGGCAGATGTAAAGTACTTTTATTCATATAACATTGTGATATAATTACACCTGTGACGTGCCGAGAGGTTTATGGCTGGCGAGGCAATGACTTTTTTGAGCTCCCATCTTGGCAGCCAAAATGCAGAAGAGCATAAAAATAATGAAAAACAATGTTTTGCCCTTGACTTGCAGTTGAATGTAGCTAACACATTGACGCCAATAGTGTTGCACTTTGCCTATTTGTAGAAAGATGGCAGCCACAAGCACCTGCTAACTCATAATGAGCCAAAGTGTGCATTTATCTGCAGTTCATTGTTTGATGAGACCAAATAATGATGTCACACTTACATTAAAGACAAAGACAAACATATTTGGTCAGGTAATGTGCAAGTTCAGCAATTTTTTCTCAAGAAAATAATTAAAATGATTGGAATCATTCAGGAAATACATTTAGAATATCACAGTTCATTGGACAAATGTTGATAATAGTTGTCGTTATCATTATTCCTTCTTTAATTTTTCACAGTAAGCCTCAATGACCGCACCTCCCTGATGAAATACACTAGGCCTGGGACGATTCGTTGACGTCATCGATGATATAAATATGTCGACGTGACGTACCTTGCTTTGATGCGTCGAGAAAAGATCGATTATTCGGGCAATTTCTGTGGAAAAGTTTGTGATCGTCAGATGTCAAGCAATGCCTTTCACTGCTAATCACAAAAAATATATAATTTGTGGCTCATACCTTGCAGCTTGGTCTTATTGTTGACAGACGAGGCTACTGCTCGCAGCTACTGCAGGGGAGCCCCTCTAAGTTAATATCACCTCCTTTACGGAAAATATACAGCATTTCTCACAAGTATTAATATCACTGTGGAACTGGAGAAGGAGAAAATCAAAAGAGCAGCAGACTACAAGAAAACATGCTAAGCTAGCTTGAAATAACAGAAGAATAAATGTTAACAAATGTGTGGATGGAAGCATGTTACAGCAGAAAGTAGGAAGATATTAACAGGAAATTAAAAAAGTAATTTGATAAGAGTCTAGAAAGATGCTAATATAACAGCAACACGGAGGAGGATAGATCGATCCATAAATCGATGCTGTTGATGCCAAGAGAAGTATCAGTATATGATTGATACTAGTGATTAGAGTGATGTTTTATTTTCACAAAATCAAGTTTTTTGTTCTTTTAAATAGTTTAGTTATTTACTTGATATTGTAACAATGTGTCCATATGTTTTCTGCTGATTAGAATTTTGATTAAAAATGAAAAAGCAAACTAATTTAGTGATCTTAAATATTTTAAAGTGAAATGTGTTGGTATCAGTAATAATAAGGCCAATGCTGCCCCTGTAACTACATGGTATTGAATTGATAATAAGAGTCTAGAAAAAGGATAATATAACAGCAACGGTGGATGATGGATCGATCCATAAATCGATGCTGTTGATACCAAGGGTTATGGTTATGGTTTGACTTTATTTCAAACATAGCATCAGTATATGACTGATGCAAGTGATTAGATTGATATTTTATTTTCACATTATTTTTTTTATTTTTTTTAATTAAAAGATTCAGGCAATAAGTCCCTGGAGATACTGTAGGTGGATGTTGACTTAATATTGCTTAAATTGAATGAAAAAAAAGAGAAATAAATTAATATTTTAAATATTTAGTTGATATTGTTACAATTGCTCCATGTGTTTTTCCTGCAGGTTATAATTTTGATTGAAAATGAAAAAGCCAAATCATGTAATGATCTTAAATATTTTGATGTAAAATGTATTGGTATCAGTACTAATATGATCAATACTTCCCCTGTAACTGGATAGTTTTGGATCGATACCCACATTTGTAGTATGACCCACTACGATTTCACTTCCCAAAAAGTAAAGTGATTTGATGGTTCCTTTTTCAGATCATCTAGTCAATAGCTCTCACCATGAATAAATCATAAGATCTATTGTTATAAGTAAACCGTTTATTATTTTTTAAATTTTGCCTATCGTTCACAATTATTATGGGACACAAGAACACACGTCTTTTAAAAAAAATATTTTTTATCTTTTTTTAGGATTTTAAAGATGATAAGAAACGCTTGGAAGATACGGCTAATGGTAGTCACCGTTGTAGCCTTCAAAGCCCTCTAAAACAACTTCAAAACCCTCCATCAACGTTTTGTATACACACTGCAAGTCTACATATAATGTAGTATCGGACACGTTCATAACAATATGTAATATGTACAATATTTACTGTATTTTGGTCATTTTAATCATTGCCGGAACTGACTTCTTCCGCGCATTGATTTTCATAGCAGCGCACGCCCGACATACAGCAACATGTGTTTCTACTCAGCGTTTTGCGCTGGGGTAAAAGCGAGCTTATCGCTTTCCGTGGCTAGCTTTTACGGCCAATACAGTAGCACGCTGATGTATTAATACGCTAGAAAAAGACGTCTTCAGTGTTGGCTCTTACAATGGCATGGTCGTTACAGCTTGGTTATTATACGGGTTAACGGAATGTAAATGAAGTATTGTTGACGGTTTTTGAATGCATTTTTATGATGATTGAGAGGTAGAATTGATTGCTCCAATTAGCTGCATTATTAGCTACCTAAAACAAGCCGATTTTTATGTTGGAATGCAACAAAAAAACAAAAACATTTTGTATTTTTGTCTTTTATAATAAATGTGAACGATAGACAAAATGCCCAAAAAAGGCAGTTCCCCTTAAATACATGTATTCTTTTAGTTTATCTCACTTATGGATGATCGGTAACGAAATTGACAGCATAAAACCTTGATCAGAACACTCTTGGACGCCACCGTAGAAAATAAGCTTTTTAAAGTGCTCTGTAAACTGTGCAAATTAGAAATAACTTTTCACAGCAGCACACTGTAATGCACAATCACTTAAAAGGGCATCAAGGGCGATTCTCCAGGATGGTAGAGGAAGTAATATGTCTCTTTAAATAATTGTCTTTTGTATCCCTAACCAAACAACATGCATTTAAAGTTTCTACATACAATAATATTGTTGGTGTACTTTGGGGGAATGTATTCTTAAAATTAGTTATACTACTATACTAAACCGCACTAAAAAAAAACTATTTAAATCTACAATAATCTATACATTTATCAATTCAATAAATAATAGTTAGAATTGCTAAAATATACCTACAAATGTTCTTTTCCAGATTGGCATATGCGAGGTGAAAAATGGCTTTCCCAAGCCAAACATCACGTGGTACCGAAACAACGCTCCACTAAGAGGAGCCGATGATGGTGAGACAAACGACAACCGCGTCCCATGTTCGACGTGCCGTCTCTTATTGTACGTTTGTGTGCGGCCCAGTGATGAAAGTGGTGCCCAGCATCACCACTGAGTCCAGCGGTCTGTTCTCGGTGAGGAGCGAGCTGAGCATGAAGGTGACCAAGGAGGACAAAGATGCTCACTTCTACTGCGAGGTCACCTACCTTGTCCCAGGAGGGACCAGAATGACCGAGACCAACACCATTAACATCACCGTCTACTGTGAGACACACACACCTTTCATCTAGCGTCTATTCTAAAACAGATATTAAGCCTTCATCTCATCATTGTCATTTTAGACCCGTCCACTGCTGTCCAAATGTGGGTGGAGTCACCAAAGGGCAAAATTAAGGAGGGAGACTCCATTGAGTTGCGTTGCCAAGGCGACGGGAATACGCCTTCTTCAATTTTCACCATCAGGCACCGAGGAGTAAGGCTCGTTTACATACTTAGTAACAATTTCTTACCATGCCGTGTTATTACGCTGTTTTGCTGATATGATGTAATAATCAATATATTTAGGTAAAATCAGCTATGACACATCATGGTATCAGTGTAAGTGAAGAACTCAAAGCTGACAGAAACATTATTAGACATTGAGGGAAACAAAATAATGTTATATAAAATAATATTATTATGTTGTTAAACATCTGCAATCATTATAAATAAATACAAATAAACAAGAGTTATTCAGCAGCTTTGAGACTCTTATTGAAATGGGATGGAATGGGAATTTTATCAAACTGTAGTATTATATACAATTTTTTGATATTTTTAATCATTGTAATTGAGTTAGTTATTTTAATAATTAAATTTGATTTTCATACACATTACGGTACTTAATATGTTTTAAAATGTAAAAATATTAAGATCCACATGTCGAAATTCTCAAATTAAAATGTAATTCAAATTTAAAATAAATACATGTAATAACAACTAAATGAACAATTAATTTATTTTAAAGTATTTAGAAATCATTGATGTCAGTTATTGTGCTACAAATTGAAAACAGGAAGTGAACATATGTGTAAGTAACTGCTATGAAGTAAAAAAGGGGTAGGATTAAATACATTTAGCTTTTTCCTACTCTTTTTCAGGCATGTTGTAAAGAGTAATGGAAAATATGTGATGTATCATGTTAAAATTGCAAACATGTTCGAAATAAATTTCAACCCACAATTCAAATAATAAGTGCTATATACATTATTATTATGATTATTAATAGAAATAATTTTTTAATTAAATATATACATTTATAATTATAAAAAATTAATTAATACAATCTAAAGAGTCATCTGTCGCCACACTGAGCTTTAAGTTTGCGCCTTCACCACATAGCAGATTTTTTTGGAATGTTGTTTTTTTAAAGCATATTCTACAATTTTTTTTGGTCCTAAATTGAGCATCTTTAAGCATAAAATGGCTAAATAAACTACAAATATCAATAGGTCAGTAGTATTGACCACTAGATGAGACCATTCCAATCATACGCTCTGTTCAGTATCGTGGCCACTGATTGGCTCAGCCTCAGGCAGCATTACTGCATTGGATTAAAAGAGTGTAAAGATGACTAAAGGGTGTCATGTCTCGAGGGCTCTCATGATGTTGAAAAGACTAAGAAGGTCATAAACATATTTTGTATGCTCTGGCTATGAAAATAATTAATCTATAATTAATGATTCCTACTTCGCGGAAATGTTAAACGAGGGATGACTGTTTACTGCATAATACTGTGCCTATATAACAGATAATCCGCAAGTAATCTATTTATTTTCCTCTCAGCTTTTACGAATAGGCTGCAGAGTAAAACTTTTTTCACATATCTAATGATGTTAAATATTGTTTTTGTATTTTACATTTGCAAATAAATCCATTGATTAAATTCAGAAGACTTTGTAGTTTATTGGCAGATTTTGACCTATGTGTGTCCATCAGAATTTGAGCGTTGTTTCTAATCATCTGTTTAAAATATATTATTTTATTTTTCAAAGTTTATTAAATCAGTCATCTCAAATGTCAAAAAGAACTCGTAATAAAATGGTTGTTTAGCCACTCTGAGATTTATATTATATAAAAAAGTGTACTTAATATTTTGTACTTAATAAATTGACCACCAAATACAGGAAGTACTCTAATGACCTTTGTACTTTTCCTAGGAGGAATACACGCTGGAATCTAACACGTATGTGTTGGCAAACGTGACGCGTCTCAACAGTGGCGACTACAAGTGTGTCTCTTTGGACACAGACACGTACAACGAGCTCTCGGAGACGACCAGCATCTTTGTTGACTGTACGCCTGTTCCACACATTACTGTATGTGACCTGAACGTTTCTATCAACACCATCATAACGCTCTTGGTTGAACATGTCTGCCGCAGACCTAGACCCTGCCGTGGTGGAGCCCGCGGGCCCCGTGGAGATAGATCAAGGGGAGGAATTGGCGGCCACCTGCAATGCCTTGTCTTCCCTGCAGACACACACGGCCTGGTTCAAGGTCCTGCATTCGCACAATTGTCCACAAATGTCTTGCTCAGACGAGTAATAACATAAAAGAAGGACGCTGGGAGGACAAATTTGGACAAAATCAAATAAATACATAAATCTTTAAATAACTTACTTAAACATTCCCTCGTTATTTATAATTGGGGTTACATACATATATGTGTTATTTAATATGTCATTGATTTATTTATTGTAAAAGTACTTTTAATTATTTAATATATACATTTTAATACATTATTTTAATATTTAATTAATTATTAATTTCATTATTTCATGCTTTATTTCATTATTTCATGGTCTAATTAACTATTAAATCATGAAATTATTGAGTTCCCTTATTTTATGATTTATTTAATTATTTGTTGTTTTAGTTGATTATTTCATTACATAGTGATTTTATTATTTCATAATTTATTTAATTAGTTCATGATTTGATTTATTACACAATTTAATGTATTATTTCATGATTAAGTGATGTATTTTATTATTTTGTGATTGAATTTATTACTTAATTAATTATGTCACAATTTAAATTTGTATTTCTTGATTTATTTAGTTATTTCATGAAACCTGTACATCAGGTTTCATAAATTCATTTTATGTGTCAAACTCCCAAATCAATGTCAGTGGGCGGAGCTAACACAAATTTGGTCCAATAATTGCTTTGGTCTGAAGGCTGGAACTTTTTGGAAGTCTAAGTCGGCTAAGGAGGATATACTTTTCCGTGAGTTGGTGGTAGATATTTTAGACCTTGCAAATTATGTGGAAGTACTTGATTTAATTTTAATTGAAAGTGGTAACCAATCAGGTGTTAGGATCTGCCCACTGACTTTGAAGGTTGAGTTTGACAGATAAAACTAATTCATAAGGAGCTGACACACATGTTCAATAAAATCATAAAAAACTAATAATTTATTAAATCATTAAATAATTCAACCAAAAATTGATTAAATAGTGAAATTATCCATTTAATTATTAAATGTAATTTTACATTAAATCAATTTACATATTTATTAACACATTTACAGTATATACCTGTATGTAATTCCAATTACAAATAATTAATAACAGATTTAAGTAATTATTTAAAGATTTTGTTCTTTATTCATTTAATTTTGTCCCATTAGACCTTTCATACATCTAGACTTTTATCTATAAGCTTGTGCTGTATTTTTGAGCCAACGCTGCATCAACACCTCTTTTACGATATCCGACTGGTGAAAAAAAGCCTGATGTTGCTGCAGTCAAAAGTCTAATTAGTTCTTTATTTCGAACACTCTTCTATTTTTATCTCATTTATCTATTTTGATATTTTAACGATACAATAAATTATATTTTTTGGGGGTTTGAGTTCCGTGTTTATTTTTTCCCGTTGTTAGTTTTATATTATTTTAACAATACGCCGGTTTTAAGATGGCTGTATATATTGTTGAAACTATTGTTTTATATATATTTCATTGATGTATTTTGTTAAACAGTAAACCCTTTTTTTCGCTGTTAATTGCTTCCGGGCCTGAGCGGGGTGAATGCATTTCTGCAAAATGGGAATTATTCATTCTAAATTAAAGATGTTTAACTGGCTAGAGGGCAGCACAGTGGAAGAGGGGTTAGTGCGGGATCTTTCTGTGGAGTTTGCATGTCTTCCCCGTGACTGCGTGGGTTCCCTCCGGGTACTCCGGTTTTCTCCCACTTCCAAAAACATGCACCTGGGGATAGGTTGATTGGCAACACTAAATGGGCCCTAGTGTGTGAATGTGAGTGTGAATGTTGTCTGTCTATCTGTGTTGGCCCTGCGATGAGGTGGCGACTTGTCCAGGTTGTACCCCGCCTTCCGCCCGATTGTAGCTGAGATAGGCTCCAGCGCCCCCCGCGACCTCGAAGGGAATAAGCGGTAGAAAATGGATGGATGGATGGATAAATGGCTACAGCATAAAATCCTGTTTGCCACCTTCTAAATTCATTTTTAAACATCATGAGAGTCCTCTAAACATGAAATAACACCCTTTGGTCACCTTTACACTCTTTTAATCCAACATAGTAATGGGGGACGGCGTGGCTCGGTTGGGAGAGCGGCCGTGCCAGCACCTTAGGTTTCCTGGTTCGATTAAAGCGCTTTGAGCACCTTTAAGGTAGAAAAGCGCTATACAAGTATTTACCATTTAATGCTACCTGAGGCTCAGCCAATCAGTGGCCACAATACTGAACAGCGAGCTCTGATTGGTTTGGTCTCATCTAGTGGCCAACACCAGTCTCGTATTGATATTTGTAGTTAATTTAGCCACTTTCATACTTAAAAAAGGCTTAAATTAGACCCCAGCCTCCAAAAAAATCTGCATTAGTCAACCTGCCTATTCGGAGCATAACGTGGCGAGGGACGGCTGTACTGTACTTGTTTATTTATACATGTCATTTTCACTATATATTTTACTATCATTGTTAAATACTTTGTTGGAACTATTATTTTATTAATCTATTCATGGATTATTTTATTCGTGTTATTTTACCTCTATATTTATTTTACTATGATTAATATAAATATTACATTGTTAGAAATAGTGTTTAAATATTTGTATTCACAATCAAAAATATTGAACCCTCTATGTTGTGTTTTTTTAGGACGGACAACACGTGTCAATGGGCAACCACTTGATAATGAAGGATGCCACCTTTGATAAAGCAGGGACATATCAATGCGTGGTAACTGTTCCAGAAGTCGATGGCTTGGAAACTATGGCGACGCTCGGCGTTAACGTGAACGGTATGTCTGATCGTGATACAGAAATACATACAGTATCATCATTTCATTGGGGTTTGAGGTCTGTTTTGTTTTGCTATTATTTTTCTGTTCAGGCCCACCAGAGATCGTACCACCAGAACGCACTGATATCGAAGAGAGTTTGGACAGTACGGTGGACCTGACCTGCCATGTCAGAGGTTTCCCTGCTCCCACCATTGTTTGGACTACCCTTGATGGAAAGGTATTGCACTACGAACACATTGGAATTACATATAAATCAGTAGTGTCCCAATCCCATATTAATATCTGATATCGGTCCGCTATCAGAAAAAAAAAAACAGGAATTTGATGATATCGGCTTGCATCCAAAATGTCCGATACAAGCAGTCCTGCAGCATGTTTACTTGTGCAAAGCTGTACAGCCAGTTAATCTCTAAATATCCTCCAATAAGGATGTTCTTGTATTTTAGTGAAGTAGGTATGTTAGGCTATATGTTACTAGGAGCTAGCAACTACATAACAGCTAAGCACACAACAGCACACCAGCTAGACATACGTAGAAAGTGTCCTTAATTATATAGTGCAGTCCAAAACATCACATTTGTCAATATAATATACAAACCCCGTTTCCATATGAGTTGGGAAATTGTGTTAGATGTAAATATAAACGGAATACAATGATTTGCAAATCCTTTTCAACCCATATTCAATTGAATGCACTACAAAGACAAGATATTTGATTTTCAAACTCAAAAACTTTATTTTTTTTTTGCAAATAATAATTAACTTAGAATTTCATGGCTGCAACACGTGCCAAAGTAGTTGAGCAAGGGCATGTTCACCACTGTGTTACATGGCCTTTCCTTTTAACAACACTCAGTAAACGTTTGGGAACTGAGGAGACACATTTTTAAGTTTCTCAGGTGGAATTCTTTCCCATTCTTGCTTGATGTACAGCTTAAGTTGTTCAACAGTCCGGGGGTCTTCGTTGTGGTATTTTAGGCTTCATAATGCGCCACACATTTTCAATGGGGGACAGGTCTGGACTACAGGCAGGCCAGTCTAGTACCCGCACTCTTTTACTATGAAGCCACGTTGATGTAACACGTGGCTTGGCATTGTCTTGCTGAAATAAGCAGGGGCGTCCATGGTAACGTTGCTTGGATGGCGACATATGTTGCTCCAAAACCTGTATGTACCTTTCAGCATTAATGGCGCTTTCACAGATGTGTAAGTTACCCATGTCTTGGGCACTAATACACCCCCATACCATCACAGATGCTGGCTTTTCAACTTTGCGCCTATAACAATCCGGATGGTTCTTTTCCTCTCTGGTCTGGAGGACACGACGTCCACAGTTTCCAAAAACAATTTGAAATGTGGACTCGTCAGACCACAGAACACTTTTCCACTTTGTATCAGTCCATCTTAGATGAGCTCAAGCCCAGCGAAGACGACGGTGTTTCTGGGTGTTGTTGATAAACGGTTTTCGCCTTGCATAGGAGAGTTTTAACTTGCACTTACAGATGTAGCGACCAACTGTAGTTACTGACAATGGGTTTCTGAAGTGTTCCTGAGCCCATGTGGTGATATCCTTTACACACTGATGTCGCTTGTTGATGCAGTACAGCCTGAGGGATCGAAGGTTACAGGCTTAGCTGCTTACGTACAGTGATTTCTCCAGATTCTCTGAACCCTTTGATGATATTACGGACCGTAGATGGTGAAATCCCTAAATTCCTTGCAATAACTGGTTGAGAAAGGTTTTTCTTAAACTGTTCAACAATTTGCTCACGCATTTGTTGACAAAGTGGTGACCCTCGCCCCATCCTTGTTTGTGAATGACTGAGCATTTCATGGAATCTACTTTTATACCCAATCATGGCACCCACCTGTTCCCAATTTGCCTGTTCACCTGTGGGATGTTCCAAATAAGTGTTTGATGAGCATTCCTCAACTTTATCAGTATTTATTGCCACTTTTCCCAACTTCTTTGTCACGTGTTGCTGGCATCAAATTCTAAAGTTAATGATTATTTGCACACAAAAAAAATGTTTATCAGTTTGAACATCAAATATGTTGTATTTGTAGCATATTCAACTGAATATGGGTTGAAAATGATTTGCAAATCATTGTATTCCGTTTATATTTACATCTAACACAATTTCCCAACTCATATGGAAACGGGGTTTGTAATTATAGTTGCATATTACTTTAAGATACAAAGTCTCCAACATAGAAACATATTAAAAGGTATCCAGTAACAAATGTGTCCGCATCATTCAACTTACGGTACTGTGCCATGACTTTAATTTTATGAATTATTCTGACCACTAGGTGTCGCCAAAATGCCAATTAACTTCAAAAGTATTAACTATCATAAGGTTTAGTTTTTTATACCTACCATTGTTATCTTAGTAATTTTACTTGTTCCACACTCCAAAATAATATAAGTATGTACTGTTATGGCAAAAGGTTAGTATTTTCCATGCCAAGCATTGTTCTATGTTTGACTAATTAGACTTGATCAAACATGTTCTAACATCCCACAAAACCAAATAATAAAAGTTTGTACTATGATTCCTGCTATCATATTGGATTAATATTGGTATCATCCAACACTCATGGCTCTAATATCGATATCGTATCGGAACACCCCAAATATATATATAAAATCTATTCAATTAACGGCTAAGTCTCGGAGAGTAGTGGTATACACGAAGGATGTTCTGTTTTATGCTACCAAATCATCATCCATGAGTGAGATCGGCCGATACCAATTACATGTAATAACTGTACATTTTATGTATGGACAGTGCCATTGACAGTTTAACAATATCAACACAACACATATTCAAACTAGTTCATTATTCTCTTCCTTTGTGTGTAACATGTTAAGCATCCTCCAGTGATAATGGTACGTGATAAAGATACTAAAGATACAAAGAAATTCAGTTTTTTTTGGTGGAATTGAGGTGATTAATATTAGCTTCCCAGAGTGGCTCCACACTGTGTATGTAAACAGATAATTAGCCTATTAATCACCTTAATAAATAGCAGCTGGGCGATTAAAAATAAATAGTGTCGGCCAGAAAGGATTGGCGTTTGTGATCAGCAATAAAATGCATTAACGATGACGGAAAAACCTATTATGATCGTCATGTAGTAATTTTTCAGGACAATCGGCCGATACCGATTGGCACATCCCTAGTCTAAATGATATGTTGGAATCTGATGACATTATGAACGTGGAACTTTCTTTTGTGTTGGTGCACCAGGTCTTGGAGACCACGTCCGAAGTAGAGCTGGAGGACGGCATTACCAGCGTGGCGAGCGTGGCGGTGACATCCGATCTCACGGCCTTCTGCAACGCCTCCAACCAGTATGGCGCTGACGCTGTCGCCTTCAAAATCAAAGCCAGTGAGTTCCTGCTCGAGTTTGCCAACCCTGCCTCCACTCTTTTGTTCTGTGTCACGTCTAATTATTGTGTTTGAAGCGCTTCGCCATGTGCCGTCCTCCTCGTCCTTGTGTGTTTTAACATACTGTAATGTCCCCCCTTGTGTGTGCCTCTTACCTTTTTTCAGTCGTAAACACCACAACAGCAGCCACCACCGTACGCACAAGCACTATTTCCTCTAGCACAGGTAAGAAGACAGCCAGCTGCTCTATATTTACCCGCCTCGCACTGCACAGCTGCAACACACAAACGGCCACTAGAGGGTGCAATATGCCTGCTCAGACGCTTGGTATTCATGATTGATATTGTTGCTAGGGATAGGCATTCAACCTCATTTTCATTTATAATTTTTAAATATGTTCTTCTCTGACGGCATGTTCTTCCACTCTACATCACAAACTAGTAAATCAACAGTGCCTCTGCTGGTTGCAGCCAAGTAGTGCGCTCAACTCCACACAAGTTATTAGTTTAATATTTATTGTGCCAATTATGGTTTACCTAAATGTTATTGGGTTGGGTTTTACAACAGTTGTGAGAAAGAAGCAACAGCGCCTCTGCTGTTTGCAGCCGAGTATTGCACTCCGGCGCGCCTCAACCCTTACATAATTGATTATTTTTGCTGAAAAATCAATCAGTTATAATGCCCATCCCTAACATCTATAAAAATATGCACACTAAAATTTCATAAAATTTAAACTTGTTCCACATATAAGAAGTTTTTCTTTTTTTTAGAAAAATGTAACTTTTTTCTTGTATTCCAAATGTTCTTGTAAAAAAAGTTTTGGGGAAAAAGTTAATCTTTTTAAAATTACATTCTGCAAAAAAATATTACGTAATATAGTAGTTATATCATAGTAAAGTGTAATATATTGTGACTTTTCCTCACAATAATAATGTCATTGTGGTAAAACTATGACTCCCTCCCTCGTAATATTGCAAATTGTATTTTTGAAAAATGCAACCTTTTTCTTGTATTAAAAATGTTCTTGGAAAAAAATGACAACCTTTTTACATTACATTACAACTTTATACTGGTAATATCATGAGTTAATTCTTAGTAAATAACTTTAAAAACATATTGTACTATTATGACTTTATTTTTACAATAGTGTGACTTTTTCTTACAGTATTAGTATTGTTCTACTGTTATACTTGTGATATTACAAGTTTATTCATAAACAATTACAACCTTTTGTCTTACAATTTAGATTTTATTCTTATCATATTATGAATTTGTTTGTATATTGTGACTTTTTCACACAATATTACTATTATTGGGAACTCTCTTTTAATATTGCAATTGTATTCCTGAAAGAGTAATGACCTGGTCTTAATATTACAACTATAAATTACCAAAATAAATTCTTCACACAATACAATAACTTTAGTCTTGGAAAGTTTTTTTTTCTCTCGTAAATGTTTATGCTGTAACTCTTGTAACTCTTGTAAATCACCACATTTTGTTTTAACATTACGACTTCATTATTTTATCATGTATATGTTGGAAAATGTTGACTTTTTCTACATTCACGTAAAATTCAAAATTTTACTTGTAACACGGTTCATTTGTTAAAAAAAAGTTTTTGTAAAATATCTAAATCATAAAACTTTATTCTCAAACTAGATACTTTTTTATTATTACTTCAATCTCGAAATGTTAGTTTAATTCTCTGGAAAAATATATATTTTTTCCCCTCCATATTCCATCTATATTCTCAATCTGGCAACTTCTTCTTGTAATAATACCACCCCGTTACCTTTAAGAATATTATTTTCGGAAGGCATCAATTCTGCATGAGTGTGTCTCAACTTCCCATAGCTGACATCAAGTTCTTCTTTACATCACTGATTAGTTGAGACGGAATTAACAGCGCCTCTGCTGGTTGCAGCAAAACAGTGCACTCAATTGTTTATTATGCCTATTGTGGTGTACCTTAATGTACATGCTAAATGGTTTGCATGGCAAAGCTGTAGAGTACAAATATGTACAGATTAGCATGATGTCATGCAGATGGAGGTTGTATAGTTACAGTGTACATGCCTCAGTGTGACTGTAAGGAAGCAGCTGATGCTTAAATGCGCGCGTTCATGTCTCCTGACTCCCATTAGTGGATCTTCTGCTGCTTCCTTCCTTTCTGTCTTGTCGTTTGTCAGAGCAAAACGTTTCTCTGAGGAAGAATGTTGTTTCTTGCCAAGCGATTCCACAGGGCGCCTGTCCTACTATCACCGTCTTGTATCGTTTGTGAGTGTGTTATTTAATGTCTCACACTGATTATTGTGCTCATGTGGTTTTAGTCCAAACAGCAACAGCTATCCCACCAAAGAGAATCAGGAAAGGTTTGTAAAGAGTCAACTTCCTGCTTTCTCTCTCCCCTGATGAATGACCAGCACCATTCCCAGCACCTTCTCCAATGCATGCATATCAGCACACTTCACCTTTCCTCCACTTTGGAATGTTTCCTTTCCTTCTAGGTGGACACGTTTGAAAAAAAAAAAAAAGACGACACGTAGCTGCACTCTATATAGTTACAACCCTGCACACTGTGGCATGCTTCACAGTCATTCTCTTCAATGTTTGGACTGTACTCACGCTCAGCTTCTTCTGTGTGTTTCTGCCACCAGAGGGCAGCGGTGTCATCATTGCAGTCGTCATCATCTGCATCCTGCTGCTGGCCATCTTGGGCAGCGGGCTCTACTTCCTCTACAAAAAAGGAAAGATCTGCGGACGCTCCGGCAAGCAAGACCTGTAAGTGCACATGGCGGGGGAGTGTTCAAAGTCTGAGCCAGTAAAGATTATCCTACTCATAAAAAAACAACATATCACATTACGGAGAAGGAATGCTGGCACCGAAGCAAGTTTTGGCAACAAATAAATACAAACATCGAAAAAATACAATATTTTTTTGGTGGATGTTTTCGATGCCAATATTCATATTTTTGTACACTTTAATTGTTTTGTGTTTTCAAAGGTTTTTGTGACCGCTTCTCTCTCACGACTTTTTCTTTTTTTCCGGATTCGCTTCTTATTTTATGGTATCAAAATAATGACAAGTGTTTTAGCATGAGTAACGGGCGCCTGTGGGCGGGGCTTATAACAAGTTTACCCGGAAGCAGTTTTACTGGACTTTGGCATGCAAGTTAAACACCGTAAAAGAAGAAAGGAGGACCGAGGGCGTCTAAATTAAGTTTAAAAAAGCTTCAAAATAGGAAATTAAGAATTGATTGATTTAAACTTTTATTAGTAGATTGCACAGTACAGTACATATTCCGTACAATTGACCACTAAATGGTAACACCCCCGAATAAGTGTTTCAACTTGTTTAAGTCGGGGTCCACATTAATCAATTAATGGTAAAGCAAAAGTTTTTATTTTATATTTATCTTGAGTAGACCTGTATGTGTCGCTTTCCGCAAATTAACCTGCTCAGAGAGAAATCTTGTATTTGTAAGCATGATACAGTGACCTACTTTAATTACTCTTTGACTACTTCGTAAAGCACTCTGGTCAACTTCGTTACTTTTACAATTGGTTATATATATGCAGTTGATTTCCGCACTAAAAGGTTATTAGGATATATTTCTGTTATTTATTAAATGTTTGATTTATTACTATGTATACATTCTCTTCACAAAGCAAATTAAATAACTTTAAAGCAATTACTCATATTTATTAGTTATGATACAGTTTATCAAGGATTTATTATATGATTGTTAAATTTTTTAAATAAAATGTAACCAGGCAATCAACCATCAGCTTCGCTCACTTGATGATGATGTTCTGTAGTAGGATGTCCTTTCAGAAACACACCTGTGAAGGAAGTGCAGATGTCCCACAAAGGCAGAGATCTTCTTTGTCTTTCTTGTTGAATTACATACAGCAACATCAAAGTACAAACCCTGTTTCCATATGAGTTGGGAAATTGTGTTAGATGTAAATATAAACGGAATACAATGATTTGCAAATCATTTTCAACCCATATTCAGTTGAATATGCTACAAAGACAACATATTTGATGTTCAAACTGATAAACATTTTTTTTTTTTTGCAAATAATCATTAACTTTAGAATTTGATGCCAGCAACACGTGACAAAGAAGTTTGGAAAGGTGGCAATAAATACTGATAAAGTTGAGGAATGCTCATCAAACACTTATTTGGAACATCCCACAGGTGTGCAGGCTAATTGGGAACAGGTGGGTGCCATGATTGGGTATAAAACAACTTCCCAAAAAATGCTCAGTCTTTCACAAGAAAGGATGGGGCGAGGTACACCCCTTTGTCCACAACTGCGTGAGCAAATAGTCAAACAGTTTAAGAACAACGTTTCTCAAAGTGCAATTGCAAGAAATTTAGGGGTTTCAACATCTACGGTCCATAATATCATCAAAAGGTTCAGAGAATCTGGAAAAATCACTCCACGTAAGCAGCATGGCCGGAAACCAACACTGAAGGACCGTGACTTTCGATCCCTCAGACGGCACTGTATCAAAAACCGACATCAATCTCTAAAGGATATCACCACATGGGCTTAGGAACACTTCAGAAAACCACTGTCACTAAATACAGTTTGTCGCTACATCTGTACGTGCAAGTTAAAACTCTACTATGCAAGGCAAAAGCCATTTATCAACAACATCCAGAAACGCCGCCGGCTTCTCTGGGCCCCTGATCATCTAAGATGGACTGATGCAAAGTGGAAAAGTGTTTTGTGGTCTGACGAGTCCACATTACAATTGTTTTTGGAAATATTCGACATCGTGTCTTCCGGACCAAAGGGGAAGCGAACCATCCAGACTGTTATCGACGCAAAGTTCAAAAGCCAGCATCTGAGATGGTATGGGGGTACATTAGTGCCCAAGGCATGGGTAACTTACACATCAGTGAAGGCACCATTAATGCTGAAAGGTACATACAGGTTTTGGAACAACATATGCTGCCATCCAAGCACCGTCTTTTTCATGGACGCCCCTGCTTATTTCAGCAAGACAATGCCAAGCCACATTCAGCACGTGTTACAACAGCGTGGCTTCATAAAAAAAGAGTGCAGGTACTTTCCTGGTCCGCCTGCAGTCCAGACCTGTCTCCCATCGAAAATGTGTGGCGCATTATGAAGCGTAAAATACGACAGCGGAGACCCCGGACTGTTGAACGACTGAAGCTCTACATAAAACAAGAATGGGAAAGAATTCCACTTTCAAAGCTTCAACAATTAGTTTCCTCAGTTCCCAATCGTTTATTGAGTGTTGTTAAAAGAAAAGGTGATGTAACACAGTGGTGAACATGCCCTTTCCCAACTACATTGGCACGTGTTGCAGCCATGCAATTCTAAGTTAATTATTATTTGCAAAAAAAAAATTAAGTTGATGAGTTTGAACATCAAATATCTTGTCTTTGTAGTGCATTCAATTGAATATGGGTTGAAAAGGATTTGCAAATCATTGTATTCCGTTTATATTTACATCTAACACAATTTCCCAACTCATATGGAAACGGGGTTTGTACTACTCAGATATTATTATGTCTCCCCTAAAAATCCAGCCTATTTTTCTAATTAATTTTAAGTAGGCTCCTGCACCCCCCGCGACCCTGAAAGGGATAAGCGGTAGAAAATGGATGGATGGATTATCCCTCAGCTCTATACTATAGCTGTTGATGTTTAAAAACTATATTGTAGGTTGTACTTTCAAATGTAGATGTAAATATTATGTGGAATATCATTTAGGATATCTGAATGTATCCCCCTATGTTGTATTATTTGCAATTAGGGCAGGAAATTAATCACAATAAGGGTAGTTTCAGCACATTGTTTATACAAGTCAAAATAATACTTGACAATAAAATACAATAAGGCAAAAGTCCACCTATTTTGAATGTCTGGTGTTAAAAGTTTTAAATGAATAAATACAGCTACAAAGTATTGTTCCATACGGAGTTTTGCCAAATATCATGGCCATATACCAAGACAAACATGGATAATTTAAAAATACATAATCAATTTCTGTACCACCTATACTGCATCCTCAAAGTATGGCTAGGTTAACACGAAGATATCATATAACTTTTACACTTGATTTAAACGCCCTCGGTCCTCCTTTATTCTTCTATTGTGATTTACTTGCATTTTTCTTTGCATTTAAAACTTGTTTCGGTGCCAATACAACTTTTTCTACAATGTCCATTTTTTTCCCCATACCAAATCTTACTGGCAGTGTTCTGGCTCCATAAATATGGCATTATTCTTGTAAAATTAGAAACTTTTTTGTAATATTACAACTCTGTTGTCATCATATAACTATCCCTACTTCATTCTCCTTACAAACAAGTTGCAATTTGATGAGAACGTAGTGTCGATGAGTAAAGTTTACCAAAAAATATTTATTTTAGGAAAATATATTTAATGTAAAAAACATTTTACAAGAAAGTTGTACTGTTACAATAAAATATTTGATCAGAAAAAAGTTGAAATTATATAAGAAAGTCGTAATTTTACAAGCAAATTTTTTTTCAGACAAAAGTGAAAATTTTACTAGAAATTTTAACAGAATATATTTAATCGGAAATGTTTTTTAAACTTTTGCAAGAAAAATGTAATTTTACCAGATTAGATTTGTAATGGAATAAAAGGGACAACATTTGACAAAAAAGTCTCAATTTTCTGAGAATATATTTGTGATGAGGAAAATAAGCCAAAATTTTACAAGAAATTTGTAATTTCAAAAAAATACATATATTTGTTACGAGAGAAAACGTCAAAGTTTTACAAGAAAGTCATAATTTTTCAAGAATATATTTGTAATGAGGGGAAGAAGCTATTTTTGTAATGACAGAAAATGACAACATTTTATAAGAAAGTCGTAATTTTTACGAAAATATATTCCTAATGACAGAAAAAGCTGAAATTTTACAAAAAAGTCGTAATTTTACTGAAATATATTTCTAAAGAGAGAGAAGCATTTTACAAGAAAGTCGTACATTTACAAGAATATATTTGTAATGACAGGAAAAGCCGAACTTTTACAAGAAAGTTGTTATTTTACAAGCATATAATTGTGTTTAGAGGGAAAGTCAAAATGAAAAACGTTCAGCTTTTTTCTCGCAATATTACAATTTCATTCACGACTTTATTCTTGTACAGTTACGGCTAGAGATGTCCGAAAATGGCTTTTTTGCCGATATCCAATATTCCGATATTGTCCAACTCTTAATTACCGATTACGATATCAACCGAGGGCAGCACGGTGGAAGAGGGGTTAGTGCATCTGCCTCACAATACGAAGGTCCTGAGTAGTCTTGGGTTCAATCCCGGGCTCGGGATCTTTCTGTGTGGAGTTTGCATGTTCTCCCCGTGACTGCGTGGGTTCCCTCCGGGTACTCCGGCTTCCTCCCACCTCCAAAGACATGCACCTGGGGATAGGTTGATTGGCAACACTAAATTGGCTCTAGTGTGTGGATGTGAGTGTGAATGTTGTTTGTCTATCTGTGTTGGCCCTGCGATGAGGTGGCGACTTGTCCAGGATGTACCCCGCCTTCCGCCCGATTGTAGCTGAGATAGGCTCCAGCGCCCCCCGCGACCCCAAAGGGAATAAGCGGTAGAAAATGGATGGATGGATGGATGGCTGGATATCAACCGATACCGATATATACAGTCGTGGAATTAACACATTATTATGCCTAATTTTGTTGTGATGCCCCGCTGGATGCATTAAACAATGTAACAAGGTTTTCCAAAATAAATCAACTCAAGTTATGGAAAAAAATGTCAACATGGCTCAAAACAGCAGCTTGGAATTTGGGACATGCTCTCCCTGAGAGAGCATGTGGAGGTTGAGGTGGCAGGGTTGGGGGGTGGGGGTGTATATTGTAGCGTCCCGGAAGAGTTAGTGCTGCAAGGGGTTCTGGGTATTTGTTCTGTTGTGTTTATGTTGTGTTACGGTGCGGATGTTCTCCTGAAATATGTTTCTTATTCTTGTTTGGTGTGGGTTCACAGTGTGGCGCATATTTGTAACAGTGTTAAAGTTGTTTATACGGCCACTCTCAGTGTGACCTGTATGGCTGTTGACCAAGTATGCCTTGCATTCACTTGTATGTGTGAAAAGCCGTAGATATTATGTGACTGGGCCGGCACGCAAAGGAAGTGCCTTTAAGGTTTATTGGCGCTCTGTAATTCTCCCTACGTCCGTGTACACAGCAGCGTTTTAAAAAGTCATACATTTTACTTTTTAAAACCGATACCGATAATTTTGAAACCTATACTGATAATTTCCGATATTACATTTTAAAGCATTTATCGGCCGATAATATCGGCAGTCCGATATTATCGGACATCCCTAGTTACGGCCTTTTCTCGTCACATTACGAATTTCCAAATAACATTTTGACGCGTTCTATTATCACAAATTTATTCTCGTAAAATCACAACTTGGGGTTCTCGAAAAATTTTTACTTTTTCCTCTTGTCAATCAATTAGTGTTTATTTATATTGCCCTAAATCAAAAGTGTCTCAAAGGGCTGCACAAGCCACAACGACATCCTCGGTTCAGATCCCACATATATAACTATATCCTCGTAAATGTACAACTTTATTGTAATATTTCGACTTGTTCTCTTATTACAAACATACTCTCGCAAGTGGCATCTTTTTTCTCACATTATTGCCATGTTGTGTTGTTGTGCAGCACCAAAGACAAATCGGGCAAAGACAACATTGTTGTTGAAATGAAGAGCGACAACACAGAGGACGCCATCCTCCTCGGGGTCAACGGCGACAAGCAGCCTCCCAACAACCAGGTGGATAAATTAATGACCTTTGACCTGTGTGCTGCATTCACTTACCCCCTCCTCTGTGTGTGTCCTCTCAAGTAAGAAATGGTGACAAGGAGCCAACCACAAGTCGGAGTCCCGCCCAAAGCTCCTCCAAGCCAAAGAAAAAGCCCCAAAATTGGACTTTGTTTAAAAAAAAAAGAAAAGTTAGACGCTGTATGTTGCTGTACATGAATATTTTTTTAAATAGCCGAACAATCACTGTAGAGCAAGGTGAACAAGCTCTTCTCCTAGTGTACATACAAACAACACCCCCGTGTATATATTTCTCTATTTAAAGTGTCGACACTTGATTTGTGAAGAGCAAATACAATTCAAGGTAGTTTTTACTTAAAGTCTGTACACTGAAATCCATGTGTATATGTTATATTTCATTATTTCTAGTCTTTTAGCCAAATTTATGGCTTGTTTAACGCAACCAGCTTTCCCCCCATGCAGCTAGTACTAGCACACTCGGCTAACATTAGCACGCTGGCTAAGCTAACACTAGCTCACTGGCATTTTCACCCCCTTAAAGGATATATTTTTGGCGGACAAAACGATGATATTGTTGCTCTTTAGTTTAATAATACATGTGTGCGTTGGAGCGTTGCCAATATTATACCCACCTCAGAGGTTCTGGAGTAAATATGAGAAAGTTTTCTTGACCCATGTTAGCCTTGTGGTGTGTTCACTGTCTGCACTGAATTGTCCATTGTGAAACTTTATTGTGTGCCGTGACTGCAGTAAGCGAGGCTTATGTTGAAAAGATACTATAAGTTTTACTAGGTTTATATTTTTCATGAATATACTTTTGGCAAGTCAAAGTGATGCTGCATCTTCCCACGAGCCCTTACAGCATGTTGACAAACACAAACAGCGTGTATCAGTTGGGTTCAGAGCCATATTGGAAGGGGATTAACAGTCAAATGTTGTGAGAATAAAGTTGTAATGTTACTAAATCAAGTTGAAATATTGTGGGGGGAAACAAGTGGAGATCTTTTGTGGGGAAAAAAAGCATTATCTTGCAGAAACTGTCATAGTTTTAACCAGTGAAAGTCAAAATTTCCACAGATGCGACAGACTGACACCAGCGGCCCACATATGTTCATCAGGTTATATTACAGTTTTGGTTGAAATGATAACTTTTATGTGCAGACCTATTGTGAAATTTGTACAAAAGTTTAACTTGACATTCTCAACTTTAATCATTTTTAAAGCTAAATATGTTTTCCTTTTAAAAGTTCGTTTTTCTTAATTTAGGATTTTATGACATAATTCTAAATATATACATATGTTTAAAGTTAAAACTTTTCTCTTGAAAAATCTTAACTGTTTCTTAAACTTTTATTTTCGTAAAAATGACAACCTTTTCTTGTAATATTACATTTTTGTCTTGCAAAGCTACCACTTTATTAAAAAATATTAATTATTTTTATAATTTCTCTTCAATTATTGTAAATTAAAATGTTACTCTTAAAATTGGGACACCCCCCCCCCCCCCCCAATTAAAAACATTTTATTCTCATACAATTACAACCTCTTTTTGTAAAAAGGAAATTGTTTTCTTACATTTTCACATCACACTCTGGAAAAAACATTTCTTCTCATTACATTTTGATTAAATTGTATTTAAATTAGGATTATTCTACTGTTGTTACGACTCGATTAAAAAAATCATGTACAATTACAACTTTACTCTTGTAAAATAAAATATTCTGGTAACATCAACATTTTCACAATATAAATATTTTACTGTAGTAAAAGAACAACGTTTTCCTTTAATATTATTGCAAAACCACACTTCTTTTTTTTAAGATCTCAATTTTACTCCTTAAAAGTTATTACTTTACGCAAAACTTTATTCTTGTAAAATGTACAACTTTTTTTGTGTAAAACTGACATCTTCTGTTATTTGACCTTGTTCTTGTACATTTAGAATGTACTGATATTTTTTCTGACTAATCTCTGAAAATTACTTTTATTGCTGTCGTTTGAGTGGGATTTTGTTCCTGTATATGTACAACTTTTTGATTTTAAGATACCTCTAGTAAAACCCTATACTTTGTATATATATATATATATATATATATATATATATATATATATATATATATATATATATATATATATATATATATATATATATATATATATATATATATATATATATATATATATATAATAATTATTCCACCAGAAAAACAAACTTTACTTTATATATATATATATATATATATATATATATATATATATAGGGTTTTCTCATAAAAAGTAAAATGTTCATTCTCAAAGTTGGGGCCTTTTTAAAGTTTGTTTTTCTGGTGGAATAATTATTGTTTCTCATCAATGTGTCCGTTAAAGAAGACGTGACTATGGACTACCGGAGAGAGGAAACAACTCCACTTGTGCACATACATAAATACAAGGGCTAAATAATAAAACATAATACATACATAGTCAAAATTTAACACACATTGACATTGAATTGGTTCTATTTGATGTGATTTTGCTGCAGACTTTACAAACATGTGTGGATATATTTTGTGCCTAAAGGTGCATTGTGACATTTCAAAGTAATCATCAAAGATATTTTTTATAAAATAACCTGTGCAGATATCTTGATTAGTCGTATTATTTGTTTTGTGTGAATTCTGTCACTATTCTATTTTTCTTCTAAACGTACTTATTATTTTGTCCCTGAAGTGTCAAATATAAAGTGCTGCCTTTGTTGTTTTTTTCCATTTTACTGAATAAAAATTGATTTTTGAAAAGGGAACATAGCCTATGTTGTTGTACACATACTGTAAGTCAAATCAATGTAGCAAATTCATGTATAATAAAATAAGAAAAATAATGCCAGCATACAGGTTTTGTTTAACGTAGTCAATGTTTACTTATTTACAAACAAATATAAAAGTACAAAAAATTAAGCCATTAGTGACACAGGGATATAGGGTAGTTCTATTCAATTGGCGGCCCCGGGGCCAAATCCATACCGGCCCCCAAGTTCATTTCAAAACTTGGGAGACAAACATTTCTGCAGCAAATAAAAAAAAAACACTAGAGTGCTCCTGTGGTACAGATGAACTTGGACCACATTGGCAGACCCTTGCTTTGACATTTGAACCTTGCCAGCTAACATAGAACACTTGGGTCCAAATTTGAGAATTACGTACCTGAGACGTTCCTCAAGGCACCCCTTTAAGTACTCTTCTTTTTGGCAGCTATTGTTTGTAATAATGTGATTCATGTAACTAAAGTGTTGCTGTAACTTGTGTACTTCAGATGCAGTCAGTGATTTGTTCGACGTCTTTAATCACACTAGTAGTGTTGCACAAGGTTCCATTTTAGGTCCTCTTTTGACCATTTTAGGCTATTCAACTGCGAGTTCAGTTCAATAAACTTGGGTGAGGCTCACATTTTTGCAGCAGATTTTAAAACAGTGCTGTCACAAAGATGATCTTTGACTAGCTTTTTACAGTAGGTCCTTAAAAACAGCAATAGCACTCCTGCAACTCTGACAAAATAAATAGTAATCTGTAAAAGACTGCATTGCAGCTATTCATCATACAGTAAGTAGCTACTGTTACAACATAATAGTCAAGAGTGGGTGAATGGGTAAGCGAGAGCAGGGGTGTCCAAGATTTTTACACCGAGGGTCGCGCACTGAAAAATCAAGATTCTTAGGCCCTTTTGATATATTTCATTGTCAAAGCCAGTATTAAAAAAATATATAAATTGTGTGTATATATATATATATATATATATATATATATATATATATATATATATATATATATATACATACACATATACACGTTAGGTCAGGAAAAAACACAGAGGCTAGATCATCCCTACAAGCCTGTTTCGCAGGTTTCCCTGCTCGTCAGCGGATTTTATAAAATTATAAAACCCCGGTATTTAGCACTGTATAACGGATAAACCACAGAAACCTCGACTATTATACAGTATATATATATATATATATATATATATATATATATATATATATATATATATATATATATATATATATATATATATATATATATATATATACATACATATATAAATTAATATATATACATATATAAATTTATATATATATATGCACACACATACACTGTATATATATATTTAATTATTTTTTTAAGATAAAAAGCAGCCTGGATGGGAGCAAAAAATAATAATTTAAAAAAGCTACAATGATGCAAGATTGCTCGTACTAGGTTAGAGTGAGCAACTAAAGCACGTGTCGCAAACATTTTGCAGGCTGTTTTACACCGAATGTTCTGCAAACACTTCGTCGAAACATCAAACCTTATCAGCCACCTGGACTGCCAGCATGTTTTGAAAACCATGCTGGAGAAGCTGCCAAAAAAGCCAAATGCAAAGAAAGTTGCATGAGCACAAATTACATTTGAAAAATAATAGCTGGGTTAATAAGTTATTTGGTTATCTGTATCGTTTTTGAGGAGCAGGAAGCTATCTGTATCTATATTGGCCTGGGAAAAAAACATCTTGCATCCCTAGTTTTTAGTGTCAACATTTCAACTTTTTTCCTTTTCTTTCAACGTTTTTCCTTTTCTTTCAACTTTTTTCCTTTACTTTACACTTTATTTGCTCTATTATTCCACTTTGTGTTTTTGTAATAGTATGTTTACAATGTGCGGCGGGCCGTTAAAAAAAACATTTCTGCAGGCTGCATTTTGGACCCCCCCTGAGCTAGAGCTTATCCCAGCCGACTTTTAGGTGACAGGCAGGGTATACCGTAGGCTGCACTTTGGACCCCCCCTGAGCTAGAGCTTATCCCAGCCGACTTTCAGGTGACAGGCAGGGTATACCGTAGACTGGTCGCATGTCCACCACAGGACACAAGTAGACAAAGATTCACACCTCCTGACGATTCAGTCAATTCGGAGAAGCAAACTCCATGCAGAGATGCTCCAACCGAGATCTGTCCACACTACGAGGCAGATGTGCCACATTAAATATTAAAAGTTGTTTTTGGTGTAATGCTCAATGTTTGATAGTGGTTAGTGTCTGTCCGTACACAACTCTGAATAATTCTTACAGTCAAAAAAAAAATTCCGATTGGGGTGTTCAGAGATTGTCCAATAAAAGAGGAACTAAGAGAACATTTTCTTCGAGATGAAGGTGAGCACTTTCCTCCCCTGGATGTCAGTTTTTAAAGTAGACCTAAACAAAATCTATTTAAGATGGTCCCTTGTCTTCTTCGTTGATCATGTCTGAAAGTGGAAAACAAAATAAACTTTCATTGATTAGTGTTAATGGTCAAGTTAATGGTTAAGTTGCATCAAATAAAATCACATTTAAACTTGTTTTCAATGTGAGTCTCCTGCAGTAGAACTATAGTCGCCTTGTTTTTAATGGCGATCTGTTCGATGACATTGAGTTTAGCGGTGGTAAGGCCTTCAACGTTGAGCTGCAGTAACGCTAAACCAACTAGGCTTTTTGCGGTCTGAAGAGGTGGGGACTTGCGGAAGATGCCTCCTGCGAGTGTAGGGACCCAGTCCAGACAGTAGAGCATATAGTAACTAGCTGCCCCAAACACCGGCCACCAAATGGCGAACAAGGTCTGATTGACCTACACGTTGACCTGGCTTGCCTCAACAGAGCTGAAAATCTAGACACACGACAGAAGAAGAAGACATTTAAACTATACTACATATTGATTTCTTCTCTTCTACGTCTTTTCACTTTATGGACAAAAAGTATTGGAACTACATGAGCAGTAGTTCCCAATTACTTACTGCCATGCCCCCTATTGTGGAAATAAATCGTCCGCCTCAAAAAAAAAAAGAAAAAGAAATACTATTGATAACTCGATTATATTTTGTACAGAAGTATTCCGCATACTATCACCTGACAACATAACAGACTTAAAAAAACTGCTGTAGAGGAAGTTCAACTGGAAGAAAAGATAATGTCGGTCTACGTTTTTTAACTCGACTTTAGTTGGTTGACATTAAAAAACAAGGGGGTGCCCCAGAGGTCTGTTTTGGGGCCCCTCTTACATTAATGATTTGGGTCCAAATGTGTTTGACGCTGAATGTATTTCAATGCAGATGACACAATTATTTACTTGTACGGTTTAAGTTAGTTTTTAATGCTGACCAGATTTGTTTTGAGGATATAAAAGCATGGTTGGCGGTAAACTTCCCTAAAATCCTTTTATTTGGCTCAAATGTAAACCAGAATGCTCACTTCTGGACCTCCTGATGCATCCATTTTAAACCCACTGTCACAAATCTTGGTTTTAAGTTTAACAATGATTTTAAATGGAAACAACAGATTAACGCTGTTGCTTGATCCAGTTTTTATCATTTTGGACTTTTAGTAATAATTAAATTAGTTTTATCTTTAACGGCTTTGAGCAGGTAATCCATGTTATTATTTTATCAGGTTTGGACTACTTTTGCATGTCTTTGGAGGTGGGAGGAAGCCGGAGTACCCGGAGGGAACCCACACAGTCACAATCTTGGTTTTAAGTTTAACAATGATTTTAAATGGAAACAACAGATTAACGCTGTTGCTTGATCCAGTTTTTATCATTTTGGACTTTTAGTAATAATTAAATTAGTTTTATCTTTAACGGCTTTGAGCAGGTAATCCATGTTATTATTTTATCAGGTTTGGACTACTTTTGCATGTCTTTGGAGGTGGGAGGAAGCCGGAGTACCCGGAGGGAACCCACACAGTCACGGGGAGAACATGCAAACTCCACACAGAAAGAACCCGAGCCTGGGATTGAACCCCAGACTACTCAGCACCTTTGTATTGTGAGGCAGACGCACTAACCCCTCTTCCACCGTGCTGCCCAAAGACATGCACCTGGGGATAGGTTGATTGGCAACACTAAAAAAAAAATGGCCCTAGTGTGTGAATGTGAGTGTGAATGTTGTCTGTCTATCTGTGTTGGCTCTGCGATGAGGTGGCGACTTGTCCAGGGTGTACACCGCCTTCCGCCCGATTGTAGCTGAGATAGGCTCCAGCGACCCCGAAGGGAATAAGCGGTAGAAAATGGATGGATGGATGGAAGGTTTGGACTACTGGAACTCACTTTATGTCGGAGTGAAGCAGGCCTCAATCTTTCGATTGCACTTAGTCCAAAATGCTGCTCGCCTTTTAACTAGCACAAAAAAAACATGAGCACATTATATCCATTTTAGCATCCCTTCACTGGCTCTCAATTCATTTTAGAATTCATTTTAAAATGTTATTGTTTGGTTTTAAAGGTGCCATATGTAATAACTTAATGTCAAATGGCCCTGATATGTCAAAAGGCATTAATAAATCATGTTCTTTTTGAATACCTCTATAACAGTAGTTCAGCCGGGATATGCTCATTTAAAAATTTGATTTACAGCCCTGAAATCGTGTTATTGTTTTCATTTCGATGCACCGCCTTTCACCGTTTGACCAATTAGAAAGTCTGTGAGAGTGTCACATCCAGGTTGCCAGTTACGCACTGTCACCTTCGTCGAGCTCCTGCCACTGGTAAAGTTACTAAACATTTCAGACCTTAGTAAATCTAAAAGGCGTCGTTACAATTGTCAACTTATTCATTACAAAGCCAGGAACAAAACGAGGATTTGTATCGGGGATGCCTTTGAAAGATGGAGACGATTGAAGGCGGAGAAGATTTTTTTCATCTAATGCCAAACTTGCTAGTTTCCTCCTTGATAGATAAGTCAGGCATTTACGTTTTGTTATTATTTGTAATAAATGCAAATTGATATTTCGTATGTAAACTATATTGTCCAATACAGTCTATGACCTTGTCTAACAAAGCTAGTGTGTTCGTGCAACGAATGCTTAGGAACAAAGCACCATCACACTAGTGTAATGCTTATCATGCTAGCCTGGTCAATGACACATCGACATATAGGGTAACGGGGGAAATATATGCCCGTTAGCCTGTATGTCCATGTGTCATCCAACTGACAGGGCAAAATATATTTTCGACAAATAAAACCTATGTGGATATGGGGAGTGCCAGTGCCTATTTTGTTCTCTATATGGCAATACGCTGAGGAAATGCGTTCCAACATTAATTGCGGTTTCTGGTACTGTATGTGCATCAAACACATATGGGTTGGTATTAGCTTGGCACAATATAATGCACTACATGAAATGATTTTCTACTTTGTGTATTGACATGGTAGTAGGCTATATGTTTTATGCGTAACGTGGTTTGTGTGTAACGTGGGTTGGCTCATAGAATTGCACTTTGCACTGAAAGATGGTGATGTGCGTTTATGGAAGAGAATGCAGTGCGTCAAGTTGAATGCAACATGGAGTTTTGCTGAACAAAATGTGGCGGTAATTTTACTGTTGGCCTTGGCTTGCCATCAAATGAGATATGCGATATATAATATATTATTATAAATAATTATTTCGATGGTGGTCCGTGCGGTCAAACCAGACATTTTATCAGGGTAATGCCAACAATCTGACCCGACTCCCGACGAAAATATTGCTGCGTAACTTTACAAATACATTTGGCTAATCGACATTTGTAAAATGTGTCATATTTACATAGTAAACCATCTTGCAAGAAGCATAAACAAGAGAAACCTACAGCGTAGGACTCGTCGATTGCCATTTGAAGTTATTTGGAGAAGGATTCGGATTCGGCTGCGTATCTGGCAACCTCAGTCATGGAGAGTGGGAGGGGACTACACAATTTTGACCTTGATTGCAGTACCATATCTGGCCACATTATTACACATGGCACCTTTAAATATTCTTTATTCCAGACCTCTGAAAAATCTCCACCCCCACAATATCTCTAAGGTCTGCTGATCAATTTCACATTGTCATCGCAAAAACACGATTCAAATTCAGAGGGGATTGTGCGTTTTCTGCTGTGGCTCCGAAACTTTGGAACTATCTCCCTCTGGTTATTGGGACGTCTCCCTCTTTAATGACTTTCAAATCATGTCTGAAAACATATTTTTACTCATTGGCTTTTAAACCAGCATTAGAGTTGCGTGATCTTGTTTTTTTTGTTCTTTTTACGTATTTTACATATTTATTCTATGTTTAGTTAAATGTTTCGTACACTTGACTGTCCTTAGTTTTTATCCTGCTTTTAAATGTGTGTTTGAACTACTGTGCAGCACTTTGTTATTTTTTTTATAGTTGTTTGAAATGTGCTATATACTGTAAATAAAGTTGATTGGATGGGAACACTAAGCTAATGTTTTCAAACTGTAAGAAAAAGATTCCCCAGACTATTCCAGCAGTGTCTTGATGCAACTTTTTCCACTTCTGTTGTGATCCCGATATTGGAACCTAGAGTGGTGGCCGATACCGATACCAATCCGATATGATATCAGCAGGAATCACTGTACATCTTTTAGAAAATTTAGTGTGGGATGTTAGAAAGAGTTTGATCCAGCGAAACTCCAAAAATAATGGTAGGCATAAAAACCTTTTGATAGAAGGTGACACCTAGTGGTCACAATAATTCATTAAATTAAGGGTATGATGCAAAAAGTTGATCATTTTGTCAGTGGATACGCTTCTGCCTTGGAGACTTTGTATGTGTAAGTAATATGCAAAGATAATTTTTTGATACTTGTTTAATTTGACAAATGAGGGGTTTTAGACTCCATTATTGTTCAATTAAGGATTTTTTTCCCAGTGAGTATGTCTAGCTCGTGTGCTTAGCTGTTGTGTAGCTGCAAGCTCTCAGGAGTCAAAAGCCTACCATGTTTACCTAATTTAAAAAACTTGACCAAAACACAAGGAAAGCTTAAACTTGTGTGCCCATTGGAGAACATCTGGACGTTAACTGTCTGTCCAGGTTTGCACAAGGAAACACGCTGAAGGACTGCTTGTATCAGAGCATTTAAATGCAATCATCCGATACTTGTTGTTTTGCTGATATTGGACCGATATCCAATATCAAAATCCGATCGAGACACCCCTACTAGGAAGGACTGTCATAGAGGTGATACAAGAATTAAAATACCATGGCAACTCCCGTATTTTTCGGACTATAAGTCGCAGTTTTTTTCATAATTTGGCCGGGGGTGCAACTTATACTCAGGAGCGACTTATGTGTGAAATTATTAACACATTACCGTAAAATATCAAATAATATTATTTAGCTCATTCACGTAAGAGACTAGACGTATAAGATTTCATCAGATTTAGCAATTAGGAGTGACAGATTGTTTGGTAAACGTATAGCATGTTCTATATGTTATAGTTATTTGAATGACTCTTACCATAATATGTTATGTTAACATACCAGGCACGTTCTCAGTTGGTTATTTATGTGTCATATAACGTACACTTATTCAGCCTGTTGTTCACTATTCTTTATTTATTTTAAATTGCCTTTCAAATGTCTATTCTTGGTGTTGGGTTTTATCAAATACATTTCCCCCAAAAAATGCGACTTATACTCCAGTGCGACTTATATATGTTTTTTTCCTTCTTTATTATGCATTTTCGGCCGGTGCGACTTATACTCCGGAGCGACTTATAGTCCGAAAAATATGGTACATTACGACTCCCGTCACTTTTTAAACCACACATAGAAAAACTTTTGAAGAATTTAAAACTTAGGTTTTTTTTGTTCTGTGATAGGTTGTGTTTTTCTTTTAAAGTAAAAAGGCGCCTTGTCTAGGCAACTTCTTTTAAATCTGTGCAGGATTTTCCATCCATCCATTTTCTACCGCTTGTCCCGTTCCGGGTCGCGGTGGGTGCTGGAGCCCATCCCAGCCACCTGGGGCGGAAAGCGGGGCACACCCCGGACAAGTCGCCACCTCATGCAGGAATTTGGTGTTTTTTATATGAATGCTTCATCTTCATGTCTTCCAATGTTGCGACATTTTTACTAATGCTTCTGTAAGGCCCATTATAAATTGTAGACACATTACTGTGACTTGTACTCAAGACAAGAGTGGGATGGCCATCTCATTTACAAGGCTCTGCTTGGACTACTGCCTCCCTACATTCATATTTGAATCACACAGAACTGTTGACTTATACTCCATCAAAAAATCAACTGTCAATCTGTGCCGTCCTCCACTAAGGTCCTTTTGATTGGAACTTGTTGCAAATAGACTGAGAAGTTTGTTTCTGAAATGCTTTTAAGTCCAGACTACTGCCTAAATAATGTGCACGTTTTATTTAATTAATCTGTACTTCCTCTTGTAACTTATATTGTTTCTTTTTGTAACTGTGTGAAACTTTGCTGCCTCTTGGTTGGGACTGGAAAAAAATGTTTTGGTCTCAAAGGGTTATTTCCTGGTTAAATAAAAGGTAAAAAAACACCAGGGTCTTTAAATAACATAAAAACAAATAGAAAACGCACTGATGTAATGTTCATTTACACCACAAGATGGCAGTAGCTGCATTGAATACAGTTTTATCTACACTGCATGCTCTTGTAAGTGTATTTCAGTTTCCTGCTAAACCTTACCTTCCAGGATTTGACGGACATCAACAGGTAAGTCGTCCAGCTCCTCCAAGCACCTGCGCAGCTGGAAGGCGGTGGCCTTCCCCGGCCCCTTCTTGCTCTTCCACTCCACCAGCATTTTCAGCTTCTGCATGGTCACGTCCTTCTCGGCCGCCTGGATGTCATCCAGCTCCCGGCTGATTAAGCCCAGAAAGATGGCCGCCTGTTTCCACTCCTTGCCCAGACGTTTGGCCACCTGCAGCAACTGCTTCTCCGACAGGTCCTGGTTGATCGGAACGGCCACTTTCTCGTGGTCTTGGAGGAGACAAGAAATACACACAAAGGTGTCACTGCATGACTAATTAAGAACGACTGACATTTATTTTAGCTTCAGGAAGACAAAGAAAAGTTGCAATATTGTGAGGAAAAGAAGAGTATTCTAACTTTATTCTCTGAAAACAAAAAAATTCTCGATTTGAATTTCTTTAAATTATTACCGGTTCTTTTTTTTTTTTTTTTACTAATACCACACCTTAATTCTTGAGAAAAAACAAAAAACTAAAACTAAACATGAAAAATGTGAACTTTACTGATGTAAAATTAAGTATTCTGGTAACATCAACATTCACTCACAAAAAAACATTTTACTCTAGTAAAAGTACAACTTTTAACTGTAATATTTTCCCTTCAAATATCTGGACTTATTTTTGTAAAATATACAATTTTGTTCCTGTAAATCCATTACATTTCATTTAATTTTGACCTTGTTCTTGTAAATTTTGAATTTACTGATTTTTTTCCCAACTTTAATCTCTGAAAATTACATTTATTTCTGTCGTTTTAGTTGGACTTTAATCCCAAAAATGTATGACCATTTCTTTGTAAGATTACAAAAAAAAAAATCACCCATAATATCATAATTCTATTTTTGCAAAAGTAGGATTTTTCTCACATTTTCGTTTATAATCTCACAGTTGGGGCCTATTTATTTTGGCTTCAGGAAAAGTTGCAATATTGTGAAGAAAAAATGTAATACATAAAAGAAAAAGCAATTGAGTGGTGAAAAAAGTCCTAATATTAAACGGCAGAAAAACGAATCATACTATTACATTGAAAAGGTCAAATTACAAGATACAATAGTATTAATATGATAATAAATTTGATTATGAAATTAACATAGTAATTTTCTGCCATAAAAGTAAAAAAAAATGTTGTAATATCAAAATCTGAATTTTACATATATAAAATCCTATTTAACTTAATTTAGGTAATATTGAAATTCACATTAATTATTATTTTAATATCATATTTAAGTTATAACAATAATATATTATTATCATTAAGTTAAGTAAAAAAAAAAGGTTAAAAAAAACCTACCTGACTCTGCCTTTAATTTGTATTTCTTATAGTCTGCTTCATCTTCTGAGGGGTTGCTACTCCTTCTGCCTAAAAAAAACATTTACATTGCGATGTCAGACAACCTATGAACTTACGTCATCCCCTGTGCAAAGAAAAATGCCATCTATTTGTGCTTTGGGGCCAATCAAAAACAAGATGAGTTCATGGTTCATGTGCAAAGTGAAAGCATCTTGGAAGAGAACTTACTGTTTTTCCTTTTCCTTGATTTTTTCTCAGGCTTCCCCACACAGTCACCTGACAGAGCGGAGACGTCCACAAATGAAACACATGTACATCGTAGGACAACATTTAAAAACTTCACAATATCGAAAAAACTAATTGTTAGTGATTCATTATACAACTGAAATAAAATGTAAACAGAATTGCTCGGGTTAGTTTTCTTTGTTATGTCACATTTGCACGGCCACTTGTTGCGAGGCAGATTTTACTGGGCCACATAATAAACGCCCTGTAAACCAGCCAATAAAACATAATACCAGACACACTATATGGAAGTACCGTATTTTCCGGACTATAAGTCGCAGTTTTTTTCATAGCTTGGCCGGGGGTGCGACTTATACTCAGGAGCGACTTATGTGTGAAATTATTAACACATTACCGTAAAATATCAAATAATATTTAGCTCATTCACGTAAGAGACTAGACGTATAAGATTTCATCGGATTTAGCGATTAGGAGTGACAGATTGTTTGGTAAACGTATAGCATGTTCTATATGTTATAGTTATTTGAATGACTCTTACCACAATATGTTATATTAACATACCAGGCACGTTCTCAGTTGGTTATTTATGTGTCATATAACGTACACTTATTCAGCCTGTTGTTCACTATTCTTTATTTATTTTAAATTGCCTTTCAAATGTCTATTCTTGGTGTTGAGTTTTATCAAAAACATTTCCCCCAAAAATGCGACTTATACTCCAGTGCGACGTATATATGTTTTTTTCCTTCTTTATTATGCATTTTTGGCCGGCGCAACTTATACTCTAGAGCGACTTATACTCCGAAAAATACGGTACATAATTATGAACCTATTGTCTACAACTGTTTCGTCAGCAACATTCGTTCATTCTTACCTTCTCGGATAGTGGTTGACCACACCGTCTCGTCTGTGTTGTTTTTGATAAGAGACAACTGGAAAGGCGGGGGATGTTCAAAGAAAACCTCGAAAAAGCCCTTCATCTTGGTCATTGTCAGGGTGAACTCCAAAACCTGCAGACAGACAGGAAGTCCCATCACTTCATAACGTCGCAATATTACAGAAGCAAATGAATCCCAGGGTTCTTATTTAACACCAGGTCATAAAAGATTGGCGTTAATGGCTGTGGACTACCTACTGACTTTCTGCTTAGTTTGTCCTACGACCTCAAGATGACAGTATTCGCATTTGAAGTATCACTATGCCAATGAACATAGGTTAGGGATGGGTACCTTTCACATTTCAATCGACAGTACCAATTTTCGGTACTTTCCTGTTGTTCCAATGTGTTAATGTTAATTGTTTAAGAAAATAATGTCCCTTTTTTTTTTATTTAACACTGAGCTATGCTGTTCAGTTGTTATTTTGTTTTCTTATACATCTGTGTCTCATTTGCATGTACTGTATTGTATTATATATATACTAGACTTTGCGTAAGGTCACGATTACGAGAGACCTTAGAAGAAAGTAGCGTAAAGACTGCAGTGTGTTGCCTTAAAAAGGAAGTAGTCTTTGCCATTAGGTTCAACCTAGTATTTTGTCGAGCCTTATAAAGTGTTTAAACTGCAAGTATTACCTTTAGTACACTCCAGCTGTTTGAAATTTGTAACGTTAAAATCGTCATGTAAAATACATGGCAAATCTAAAGTAAATTAGCATCAAGTTAATGCATTTTGAAAAGTGTAGCCTTATTGTTTGAAAAGTGTAGCCTTATTGTACATTTGAGCGCCTTCTTGCTTTGTTGGTATGGAAAATTGCAAGATTACTTAGAGTTAGTCAGGCTGAGTCCACACTGAGTACTTGAATGCTTGTTTTCCCACCAAGTGCTTGAGCCGGTGGCGAGTCTGCAACCGGACGTGATGTCAGGTGCAACAAAAGGTATCGAAATATGGCCCAGTTTGATTTTACGTGAACCGGTACCCGGTACACAGACAAACTTTGGTCGGTACCAATAAAAGTAATAATAATAATACATTTTATTTGTAAAAAGCACTTTATATTGAGTAAACAACCTCAAAGTGCAACAGTGTATAAAATGTTTTTAATAAAAAGATAATGAAAAATAAATAAAAATAAAAACTAGAACAGCCAAATAGCTAGAACTAGTATGCATTTATCTAAAAAAAATTGCTTTTTTAAAAAGAAGGGTTTTTAAGCCTTTTTTAAAAGCATCCACAGTCTGTGGTGCCCTCAGGTGGTCAGGGAGAGCGTTCCACAGACTGGGAGCGGCGGAGCAGAAAGCCCGGTCTCCCATTGTTCATAGCTTTGTCCTCGGAGGTTGGAGGAGGTTAGCCTGTCCGGAGCGGAGGTGTCGAGTGGAGGATTTGGGGGTGAGTAGTTCTTTGAGGTAGAGGGGGGCATTTCCATGGAGGCACTAGTAGGGAGACTTTGTGTTCAATCAAATTCAAAGTACCAAATTCGGTACCCATCCCTAGCTGTAGTGTGGAAGAGAGTACTGTTTAGGGTGTAACAAAACCAACCTGAGGTTCAATGGCCCCTTCGGGCTCACTGAGGAGGCGATACGTTCCTTCTGTCAGCTTACAAGTGGGAGGTTTTTCTATCTGAATGTAACGTTTTTTGTATTTTCCCACTTGCTTGTGTATGTCCTGCGTAAAAAAAACATATGATGAGTGACCGCTCACACCTTGACACCAATCAGCATTGAAATTAACTTTTTAACACAGTCTTCAGCAACCTTGATTTCAGAGCTGTTGGTGGCCAAGTAGATATGGAAGCTATATTTGTTGTCGTCATTAGCAAGCTGTTTGTAGATAAGGACCACCCCGTGGTGCTCCACGGGCTTGTTTGTCTTGACCATAGGCCCGACGGGTGACAGAGACGTCACGTGCCACTTAATATGGCTGCCTGTGTGATCCGCCGCAGGTTCAATGAATGGATGCTTGTTCTTGACGTGCAGCATGCCGAAGGTCATCCCATTTTCTGCATCTTTTTTTGCAAAAAGTTACAAGTTAAATTTACTTCACACAAAACACCAAATAATAGCAAATGTTTACCTTCAAATGTACAAGCGGTCGCAAGCGCAGTAACTTTAGAACTTAATTTTGGGACGTATATTCTAGCTGGACCACTAGTTCCTGCACATGGCTGAAGAATACAGCAAGCATGCTGCAAGAATGTAGTGTGTGTCTCGTGCGGCAGAGCAATACAGTGTGTGCTCCTGCACAGCTATACTGAGCAAGGATAACCTTAGTTTACTTTCTCCACCTCATTATGTCTCCCAAGTGTAAGGCAGGCTTCTCTGGCGGCAGTGAGTCAAAGAAAAAAAAAGCTTTTGAATTGAATTACCGTACCCCAATTACGCCACAGTCGAACACTAATAGTGGTTGCCAGCTATAAAATAGATTATATGTATATATATTAGGGGTGTAACGGTCCACAAAAATTTCGGTTCGGTACGTATCTCGGTTTAGAGGTCACGGTTCGATTAATTTTCGGTACAGTAAGAAAACAATAAAATATACATTTTTTGGGTTATTTATTTACCAAATGCAAAATCTTCCACCAAAAATATTTTTCTTAGTGGAATATTTGATGTGAAGTAATCGGAACCTTGGATAGGTCAATAATTCATAATAACATTGATTTTGATTCAATATTATGTTTTGAGCAATGACAGTTTGAAAGAAAAAAAAACAGCTTTGTTTTATTAGCCAACATTGCAACTTTTTCTAAATTACATTTAACCTTTAAGCTTTTTTATTTCACTTTTGTTATGTTTTTGTTTATTTTAATAGTATTTTTAGAATGTGCCGTGGGCCTTTAAAACATTAGCTGTGGGCCGCAAATGGCCTCCGGGGCACACTTTTGACACCCCTGCTATTGATAATAAAAAATGTAATCTGATTAATCTATGGATAAAAAGCAGAGCCTGGCGACGCATGCGCGTTTATCATAACTCTCTCGTTCTCTCTGTCTCTGCCCCTCACTCACGAATGCTGCTGCGCGCACAATTTGTTTTGTTTTTAACCCCTTCTTAACCCTGAACGTACATTGAAAATACACGCAACCCTAACTCAAAATGCCGGACATTTGAGACATTTAAGAAACTCTGCCCTCTGACAGCTCCGCAAAAGAGGACATGTCCGGTGAAAAGAGGACGTATGGTCAGTCTATCGTAGCCCGTTAGCTGCTAGCATGCCATGTGTTGTGCCTCGGTGTGCATTGTTTACACACCTGCGTTACGCTACTTAATATGTCCGTGTGGAAACTCGTTCGGTACACCTCCGAACCGAACCGGAACCCCCGTACCGAAACGGTTCATTACAAATACACGTACCGTTACACCCCTAATATATATATTAATATTATTATGATTTTGGGTCGATATGTCGTAAAATATGTATTGCGACATAATCTGTGATAACAAATTACATCACAATATATTATTTGCTTTGCAAATGATAATTGAACCATTTCAAAATGGGTTACAAAAGCTATAAATTTAGCTGCTGACATAATTTCTGCTTGTATTATTTCCTCAAAACTATGATTAATCGACTTGCTAATTTACTGTTAATAGCTGGTTACTTTCTGTTGTCACATGTTTTAGCTATCATTGAATGAATTCATTTTTGATCTATTATAATCAAACAAAAACACAGGATAGCGATGTAACAATATTAATTATTTAAATTATTTCCTAAAATTGGCATGGAGATAAATTATTTGGATTTTGCCCATATTTCCTGGGTTTGCAATCAATAACAAAAATAACAAAATATTTTTGATAATAAAATACTAAACTTAACTATTGTTACTGTTGAAATTTGTATCAATCCGCCCACCTCTTTTTACATTTAAGAGCTCTAGTTTAGCGATTAGCCCCTCTCCATTCTCACCACCTGCCTGGAGGAGATAAAGGCATGGATGAGCATCAACTTCCTGCAGCTCAATAGCTCAAAAACAGTGGTCATGAAAATTGGCACCCCACACCAGATCAACACATGTCCCATAACCAGCATCACCTTCTCTGGACAGGACCTGCCACTCTCCCCAGTTGTCACCAACCTGGGAGTGAAAATGGACCCCCACCTGAACTTTGAAGCCCACATCAACCATCTGTGCAAAACCTCTTTCTTTCACCTCCGCAACATCTCAAGACTCTGCCCCTCACCCGCCCCAGCCGACACTGAAAGACTCGTCCATGCCTTCATCTCCTCCAGGCTTTATTACTGCAACGCACTTCTCGTCAGGGTCCTCAAAAAGAGCATCAAAAAGCTCCAGTACATTCAAAACAGCGCAGCGAGGATCCTGACGAGAGTACGCAAGCGTGATCATATCACACCTATTCTCAAATCACTCCACTGGCTCCCTATTGCATCACGGACCCAATTTAAGATTAACCTGCTGACTCACCAATGCATCTACGGCAACGCCCCCTCCTACCTCAAGGACCTAGTTTCCCCTCAACCTCCTACCCGCAACCTCCGCTCCTCAAACACTAACCTCCTCAAACCCACCAGGACAAAGTTACAATCTATGGGCCGCCGGGCTTTCTGCTCGACCGCTCCCAAACTTTGGAACGCTCTCCCCGACCATCTTAGAGCACCACAGTCGGTCGACCATTTTAAGAAGGAACTAAAAACCCACCTTTTTAGCACAGCTTTTATTTTATTTCTCTGCCTTCTTGTTTTTAAATGCACTGCTTTCCTATCTGTTTTATCCAGTGCTTTCATGCTCTTATTTCTATTTTTATCTTTTTCTGTTTTATCTAGTGTTTATCTAATGTGTGTCATGATTTCATTTCTATTTTAATTTTTTTATTATATATTCTTACTTTCTATTTTTTTTGTAATACTTTGTAGCACTTTGAGATTTTAACAAATGTAAAGTGCGTTACAAATGCAATTCATTATTATTATTATTATTATCCTCCTAAAAGTGTGTAGTATAGCATGTTTAGCTATTCCTTGTCCTCCAGTGATAATGACACTTGTAATAAATATTGTTTACTTGGAGTCGAGGATTGCTGACTTAGAAGTGGCTTAGCTCTGTGAAGTGACATTAGCCGTTAGTTCGCTAGCAAGAATGCTGCATTGCTTTGAGGTTGCTGTCAATTTTGCGGGATACAGCAAAAATGTGTCATCAACATGCATTTGTATATCATTTATGTATATTTTGAAACAACAATAAGGCTCTCTTTAGACAAAAAAGGTACCAAAAATGTACACCTAAACTTTTAGAGAGAAAGGTATTCAGTATAGAAGTCCATTGACAGAAGAAAGGCGTTTGCTCACCGGCCAGGCAGATAGAGTGAGGAAACTGGATGGACTTCAGGACGGACGCGTCTTTGTCCGTCTCCACGTCAAAGATAGGTCCAGCCAGTTTCCAGGACTCCTTAAGGTACGAGCCATACTTGGACCAGGACACGATGGAGTATCGTACGAGAACTCGCTCAGATGCTTCAAACACCAGCCTGGTGACCGAACACTCGTATATCCCTTCTCCTTCCAGCTGCACTCTGCAACACACACGCACACACACTCTGTAGGATTGTGCACGCGTAAGTAAGTAAGGCATGATTTTGGAGAAGCCCAACTTACTGATAACTTCCCTTGATTATCTTGGGTGTAACCAATTCACTGCCATGAGTCTACACACAAGTAAATACATAGATTACATTCAACACAAAAGCAACAGAACAATTCGGTTGTGTCAATACTTTTCTCACATTAAACATTTTAATTAGGATTATACTGTAGTTCTGATTAGTATCACTTATTGCATCCCCTGACTCTGCAAATGTACAGTAATTTTGTCCAAATGTAACACAATTCGACTATTGTTGAACATTTTTTGGTCAAGCTTTTGATTTTAACATGGCCATATTCCTTTACACCGATGCTTCTCAAATAGTAGTATTAGTGCTAGTATGTGCGCGTGTGACCCCGGGGAACATGCTTCATCAGTATCATGCTTCAAACCCCAAAGCTGTGCACTGCAAAATGTGTCTATTTAAGCAGTTAATCCTGACTTCCTCAATTTGATTTAAAAAAAAAAAATAACCCAAACTGTTTTGTAGGTTAAAGTGTTTTATATATTGTGCAATGGAGTTAATGTTGCTGATCAATTCAAATGTATTATGATTTAAAGTTAAGTTAAAGTACTAATGATTGTCACACACACACTAGGTGTGGTGAAATTTGTCCTCTGCATTTGACCCATCCCCTTGTTCACCCCCTGGGAGGTGAGGAGAGCAGTGGCCGCGCCCGGGAATCATTTTTGGTGATTTAACCCCCAATTTCAACCCTTGATGCTGGGTGCCAAGCAGGGAGGTAATAGGTCCCATTTTTATAATCTTTGGTATGACTCGGCCGGGGTTTGAACTCACAACCTACCCATCTCAGGCTGGACACTCTAACCACTAGGCCACTGAGTAGGTGGCCTAGTGGTTATTGACTGTATTTAGTTGTATTTTTAGTTTTAATTTCTTTGAATTTCAGGTCAATTGATGCAGTTTAAACTTTTCCTGTTATGGACTAAAACCACAATGTAATAAAACCATTCTTTGTTGTAAGTGGATTCATTTTCTTTCTTTGTTTAATAAGGATACAGCGATGTGCAGAGGTGTACTTATAAAAATGTTGTAGCCAAATTATACTTTTGTACGTTTATAGTCATGGCGGAGAGTGGGGCGCAAAATGTTTTCTCCTTCCTAAGAGGGGCATAACAGAAAATAATTGAGAAGCACCGCTTTACACACACTACAGTACTACAACTGGCCCCGTAAAACATGGGTGAGCTCACCTGTTGTATGTCTTTGCATTTTTCACAGCATACGTGGGTGTTCTTCTCTGCTGCTGAAATTACATGGCGTGAAATGACAACAGGATGAGGAAAACATCACATTTATGTGTTTAATCATTTACATTACCTTTCCCATTTAAATGATCTGGAGAAGCGACGCCAGCCTCTGCAAGTCGAAAAATGGTTGGCAGATATTAAAAGTTAGTGTGTATTGTTACAGTGCATCAGGAAAAGTATATACAGTGCTTCACTTTTTCCACATTTGGTTATGTTACAGCCTCATTCCAAAATGGAATAAATTAATGTTTGTCGTCAAAATTCTACAAACAATACCCTATAATGACGATGTGAAAAGAGAATTGAAGCAGCTCGCTAAGGCAAAATTATACTGATATATACATGAAAATACGGTACTGACGACAAAGTAAAAAAGCAGGTATCGAAGTTTTGTCGACCTGATATCAAAGTATCGATACTTTTGACAACCCTTGCTTAAAAACACATTTTTCTTTATACCATTTTCTGGTGGTTTTTCTGTATGTATGCCAGGTGCCTCACCGTTTTGAGACTCTACAGCTTTTCCTGCAAAGAAAGATTTACCTTCTTTATTCAACATATTTGAGTTACAAGCATTATCTGGTGATAAGACGCCATACTTTTTGTGCTTACCTTCTCCTTCTTTTGCTTCATCTTTTGTATTAGTATTGCCACCTAGTGATTATTCAAAACACAGTGACTACACTGCAGTATTATAACTTTAATAATAATACAACAATACTATAGCAAAGCAATATGTTGTTAATATCAGCAATAATCAACTGCACGATGTGACGATAAACTATTGATGCCTCTCACCTTTATCGTCCTCTCCATCCGCCTGTTCGTCAGAACTGTCCTCGCTGGTTGTCTCGGTTTCTAAAAGGAAAGCAAAGATTATTTACTCTATTTAGGATATGCTAACAACATTGGGGTACATCTCATGTTGACACTCGCACAGTTCAACATGTCCGAAAGGGAGTAGTAAGAAGCAGAGCCTTTTTTTAAAAATCCTGCCCCTTCCTCGAGGTCTGAACAATTAGGTAGGTTTTTCCATTCCTATGTTTAACACGTACAGTAAATAAGTAGTAGTATTTGGTTACAGAAATAACCATGCAAAAAACTAAGAAGAAATAATCAAAGTAATGATTTAGTTATAATACAAAAATAATGTGGGGAAAAAAAGACTATATAAATATTAGCGATGTCCGATAATATCGGCGATAAATGCTTTAAAATGTAATATCGGAAATTATCGGTATCGGTTTTCAAAAAGAAAAATGTATGCCTTTTTAAAACGCCGCTGTACGGAGTGGTACATGGACGTAGGGAGAAGTACAGAACACCAATAAACCTTAAAGGCACTGCCTTTGCGTGCCGGCCCAATCACATAATATCTACGGCTCTTCACACACACAAGTGAATGCCAACCATACTTGGTCAACAGCCATACAGGTCACACTGAGGGTGGCCGTATAAACAACTTTAACACTGCTACAAATATGCGCAACACTGTGAACCCACACCAAACAAGAATGACAAACACATTTCGGGAGAACATCCGCACCGTAACACAACATAAACACAACAAAACAAATACCCAGAACCCCTTGCAGCACTAACTCTTCCGGGACGCTACAATATACACCCCCCTCCCAAATTCCAAGCTGCTGTTTTGAGGCATGTTAAAAAAAAAAAAAAACTTTGTGACTTCAATAATAAATATGGCAGTGCCATGCTGGCACTTTTTTTCATAACTTGAGTTGATTAATTTTGGAAACCCTTGTTACATTGTTTAATGCATCCAGCGGGGCATCACAACAAAATTAGGCATAATAATGTGTTAATTCCAAGACTGTATATATCGGTATCAGTTGATATCGGAATCGGTAATTAAGAGTTGGACAATATCGGAATATCGGCAAAAAAGCCATTATCTGACATCTCTAATAAATATGGTAAAATATCTAAATAAAAAAACAAGTGCGGTAATAAATAAGTGCTGAATGTAAGATAAACAATAGCTTAATTAAATATAAAATAATACACAGTAAGATAAAAACATATGATTAATAATTAGTTATTGTCTTACCTGAGCTGCTGTTGTCACTTTCTGTGAGATTATCTGTAACAAATGAAAAAGTAGGTATTAGTTAAGCTTTAAACTGAACAGGGTTGCACAATATAAAGAATATACAAAATGAAATAAATAAATTTGGCTGACGATAGAGCTATTAATACTACCGGTATATCATGACATGCCTGTTGATGACACATTCTAGCTGTGTACCGACAAACGAACAAACACGTCTTTAATGCAATGTAGCATTCTCGCTAGCGACCAATGCCCTCCACAGTGCAAAGCCACTTCTAAATCAGCAATCCTTGCCTCTAGGTGGCAAATAAAATATGTTTCTTACAAGTTTCATGACAAACATAATAAACATGCTACACTACACACCGTAGAAGGATATGCTAACCGCTAAACTGGAGCTCTTGAATGTAAACAAAGGTGGGTGGATCGATACAAATATCGACAGCAACGCACGCTACAAAGTAAAATATCAGTATATGGTCGATACTTCAGTGGTTATATTTTTTTACTATCAGAAAATGATTTGTCGTATTTGTTATTGTTTACAAACTCAGGAAATAAGTCCCTCGACACAGGAGGACTTTAAGGGAAAAAACAAAAGGATTTAATTTAGAACCAATAGGATATATTTAATCAATATTGAATTGATATGTTACACTGCCATTCTGTGGTTTTGTCAGATTATAATTGGGATCAAAACTTTAATCATTCAATGATCTTTAAAAAAGCATTGGTATGACCAACACTGCTCCTGAAACAACTTGGTATTGGATTGATTACTGATCAATACCCACATTTCTAGTATCGCTAAATCTAATGCAAAGTATCCAAAAAACAGAAGAAGAAGTGGCAAGTACATTTTATTAAAAGAAAAGTTTTGACAAAATACAACCAGATATGACGCAATATGTTACCGCATACGTCAGCAGCCAAATTAGGACCCTTTGTACCGGTAGTAGGGGTGTGAATTTATATATAAATATATATATATATATATATATATTTATATTAATTTATTTATTTCTTAAATTATGAATTCACTTAGAATCAGAGTGAATAAGAATCGCGATTTGGATGTGCATCGATTTTTTTTTGTGCCCCCCTACTTTGTAACCCATTTTGAAATGGTTATGTTATCTTTTACATTTCAAACAATATATTGTGATATATATTGTTATTGCAAGACTCTGCAATATATATTACAGCATAGATTTTAAGCCATATCGCAAATCCCTAAAAGTTAACTAAACCTGAAAACAATATAAACAATGAAAATGTCAGGTACACGCCAATTAAGCGTATTTTGGGTGAGACTATTGTCGTGAATGCATGGAATGTTAAAAAGCTGGGCAGCAAAACACGCTACTGCATCTACTGGGAAAACTCAAGAAGGCGGGATGGCAGGCATTAATAAGTTAATGTTTACCTTTGTTTCCTGGCAAAGGGGAATCTCGATCTCTGTGAGACAGGAGAGATACAATGCGGTGAGATGACTCACATGGGTCAAATGCAGAGAATAATTTTTCCACACTTAGTGTGTGTGTGACAATCATTGGTACTTTAACTTTTAACATAACTCAACATGCAGCGTGAAGGAACCCACTAAAAGTGTGCATCTGCATACCGAAACAACAGAACAAGCAAAACGACTTCAGCCTTCAAACTGCACAACACACGTAGTGGAGTGAGTTAGCGAAGAAAACACACATTTGGCTTTTACACTCTATGGCATCTTCTTCGAGTGTTATCAATGAAACAGGAAACCAGACACAGAAGCACAATTTTAATTGACCAAGGTAATGGTAATTGGTTAGGTTTACAGTAGGGCTGGGCGATATGGCCTTTTATTAATATCTCAATATTTTTAGGCCATGTCATGATACACAATATATATCTCAATATTTTGCCTTAGCCTTGAATGAACACTTGATGCATACAATCACAGCAGAATGATGATTCTATGTGTCTACATCAAAACATTCTTCTTCATACTGCATTAATATATGCTCATTTTAAACTTTCATGCAGAGAGGGAAATCACAACTAAGTCAATTGACCAAAACTGTATTTATTAAACAGTTATTAAGCAGCGGCACAAACATTCATGTCATTTCAAAACAGAAAGTGCAAGATTGTCAGAGAAATTTAAAAAAAAGCTATTAGTGCACGTTTGTGCATGATGTCACTAAGATGACAAATAAAAACAACACTAAATTAAAGTGCACTTTTTGTACAGAACGCCACTACAATATTTTAAAACATATAAAGTGCACTATTGTGCATGATGTCACACAAATATTTCAATAATTGTGAAATAAAAATGAGCTGCATAATAGGAAATCAAATAGTGTATGTCCTTCGCTATGTGGTAGGTTCCTGCGGATGTGATCTCCTTTTGTTGTTGACTATTTTTTCATACGGTGTTGATGTGGAAATGGTTGCTTGCATTTTGTTGGTGTGGCACCGGCCGAGATGTTGACATGCGGAGTTTCAAACACTCTTCATTCTTTAGCGGGTGACTTTTCAAATGATGCTACACATTAGCAGTGATGCTACTTTTTGTAGCAACGCTTTTGCCGCATACTTGACATATTACGGTTGTCTGTTCGACATATTCCCACTTGAAGCCAAACCACCGCCAGACGATGAAGCCTGTGCTGAGTTATTAAAATGTTGGTTAGGAGTAGAATAAAGGGACTAAATGCAGAGATTTATGATTTAACCTGAGCCACTATATGGCTTCATCATTGTAAATGAATCCGACACTGCAGTAACAAAAATATAGATGATGGCTTCCACACGATATGAAGTTAGTAGGACCTTGCATCAGACACAATAGGTGATCCACAACTTCTATATTGACTGCAGTCGAAAATGTAATAAAACAAGACTTACCCGTTCTCTGGGGAACAAACCGCTGTAATGTTCGACATATTCGCCACCATCAGTCTTCGAAAGACTTTACTTGAATTATAAGGACAATGCCAAGTATATGCTATGTTTCTTTGTGTTTGTTCACCTAAAACAACCCCAACGTCTTATTTGTAAACCATAACAAAACTTCAGCAGGTTCAATAGTTTGCTAGCAGACTGCACACGAAACGGAAGCGGAAGTTGACGTGACGCGATTTCCTGTACAGCGAATAGTAAATCAACAAGCATGAAAACGATGATGCTGTGTTCCAAATTTAATTTATTACTGAACTTGTGTGAGCCTATGGCTTTGCACTTTGTTATATATTGCATTCTATTTTAGTTACTTTATTGAGTTTACAACCCCCTGGTGCTATTTTGTACTGTTTTTAAATTATTATTATTATTTCGCAATTGTTTGTAAATGTTGCAATTTATAAATAAAGGTCTATAAAATAAAAAAAACAAGCAATGTGGACGCACTCTCAAAATGGCACCTTCGAGATTTGTGCCGGGTGTTGTACCGAAATCTGTTACCCATCGGAATTTGTAACTCCAGGGGGCGATGTTCCCATGGCGTTTGTTTGATGGTTAAACGGCAAGCCCAAAGAGGAGAAGAAGAACGCTTGCGTAAATGGCGTAAACTATCCTTAATGCTGGAACGTCAGTTGTCAGAATTTCAGCATTAATAAATTACACACATTCTGGAAATCAATGACTTACTTTCATTATAGTATGAGTCCATTGTTATTATTAATGCTGAAATTCTGACAACTGACGTTTCAGCATTAAGGATAGTTTACGCTATTTACGCAAGCGTTCTTCTTCTCCTCCTCTTTGGGCTTGCCGTTTAACCATCAAACAAACGCCATGGGAACATCGCCCCCTGGAGTTACAAATTCTGATGGGTAACAGATTTCGGTACAACACTTGTAAAAGAGTGCAGACGCACATTGGGGTTTGTTGTGTGGTTGTATCGCATGCTCTTGTGTAATAAAGACCATGTTGTGATTAGCTATACACGAGAAGTATTATAGACTAATCTGGATAATAACTGGACGTAGAAAACTTATTTCTCAGTTTAGCCCGGGAGCTTTATTTATTTTACCTCTTCGTCGGACACCGGTATTTCCCCCTACTTCCGGTTAGTGAAGTGCAATACATCCTGTTACAGCAGTAAGGATACATACTTTCACAATAAAGGTTTAAGCAGTAAACATTACAGAACATCCATCCATCCATCCATTTTCTACCGCTTATTCCCGTTGGGGTCGCGGGGGGCGCTGGAGCCTATCTCAGCTACAATCGGGCGGAAGGCGGGAAACACCCTGGACAAGTCGCCACCTCATCGCAGGGCCAACACAGATAGACAGACAACATTCACACTCACATCCACACACTAGGGCCAATTTAGTGTTGCCAATCAACTTATCCCCAGGTGCATGTCTTTGGAGGTGGGAGGAAGCCGGAGTACCCGGAGGGAACCCACGCAGTCACGGGGAGAACATGCAAACTCCACACAGAAAGATCCCGAGCCCGGGATTGAACCCAAGACTACTCAGGACCTTCGTATTGTGAGGCAGATGCACTAACCCTTCTGCCACCGTGAAGCCAAACAAACAAATAAGTTATGTGAGCCTACATTCCCAGAATATTACAATATAAATGATATATGTATGAATGAGGTAGATCCCTTCGACCTGATCAATTGAAAAATAGTTCGCCTGCAGAAAAAGTGTGTGCACCCCTGGAGTAGATGGAGGCTTGTGACACCGTCGTGTCTCCTTACAGCCAGGTGGCAGCTTTCCTCCTACAGTAAAGCAATTATATTCACGGTCTGTGGTAATGTAATACTCTCTCAGCTGGTCTCGAGCAACGTCAGATATTGAATGACAACAATTTCCCACACAATTAAAAAGTGATTGAAGTACCCTCTTTAAAGTTGAAATCAACCCCAAATGATTGCCAAAATGTGATTCCAAGTTATATTTTGATATTGACACAGCTTTTATGTGCACAATTGACTAGTATACTATGAGGGTTGTTCTCACAAAGCACCACCTCAAAAAACACTCAGCTTTCCAAGTACCACCATAATGACCAACATTAGAATACTGTAGCATAATAGGCCTGAGTATTCATTAAAAAGAAGGCGGCGGTTCTATTTAACAATTATATCTAATATTTTGACCACTGTAACATTACACACAGTTTGAACAATAACATTGTGTTTGAATATAGAAAAACAAAACACTGTACTTTAATCAAGTGCTTTCTTTGGCGTACCACTAGATAGAGCCCACCACAGTTTAAAAATCACTGACATAGATCATAATGAAGTACATATTGTACCGTTTACATGTTAAAGTACCCTTTCGAAAGTTGAAATCAACCTCAAATGACAACATGGTGGTTGTGACAGATTGTAGCCAAAGGCTGATTTTCATCTGCATTTCATTGCAAAGAAACAAGCTCCCACTAATTCAGCGTTATAGTGACTTGTATTTTTCATGCACTTATTTTTGCTGTATTTATCTGGCACAAGTGGAAAACCGGTCCCTGGAAATAATGCCTACATTAAACCGGTCTGTGGTGCTAAAAATATTGATCCGTTGTGGTGAAGAAGGAGCTGAGCCGGAAGGCAAAGCTCCCAATTTACCGGTCGATCCACGTTCCCATCCTCACCTATGGTCATGAGCTTTGGGTTATGACCGAAAGGACAAGATCAAGGCTACAAGCGGCCGAAATGAGTTTCCTCCGCCAGGTGGCGGGGCTCTCCCTTAGAGATAGGGTGAGAAGCTCTGTCATCCGGGGGGAGCTCAAAGTAAAGCCGCTGCTCCTCCACATGGAGAGGAGCCTGATGAGGTGGTTCGGGCATCCTGCCACCCGAACGCCTCCTTAGGGAGGTGTTTAGGACACGTCCGACCGGTAAGAGGCCACGGGGAAGACCCAGGACATGTTGGGAAGACTATGTCTCCCGGCTGGCCTGGGAACGCCTCGGGATCCCCCGGGAAGAGCTGGACGAAGTGGCTGAGGAGAGGGAAGTCTGGGCTTCCCTGCTTAGGCTGCTGCCCCCGCGACCCGACCTCGGATAAGCGGAAGTAGATGGATGGATGGATGGATGTGGTGCTAAAAAGGTTGGGGACCCCTGAACTAAATTATAAAACAAGAGATTTCAATCCCACATTGGTTTAATGCGGCAGTTTAAACGTTTGTCATATGAATTAACAATGCTAAACTTAGTAAAAAAAATGTTGGCCAGTTGCATCACACATGATGAACATTTCACAACCAGCTAGCAAAGGCTGAAAACATATTTATTATTTCAGTCTGTTTTTTTGTGAGTGTGTGCAGATTCTAAAATTCTACAATCAAACACAACTTAATCACAAAAAACAATGGGAACCAAAAGGTGCAGAATAATCCTTATAGCATGTGTATCAAATAAATGAGCAACCTCATGAGCACTAGTGTGTTTAATCCCTGATTTATTGCAATATTTCACTTATTAGTGTTAAGGAAATATTTTTCCAAATTCAGAAAAAAGGAAATGAATGAGTAGAAGTTACTCTCTTTGGCCTTCGTTTCGCTTGAAAAGACAAACACAATGCTCTCTCCTGACACACACATATTTTTCACTCTAGTTTTAATATTAGGATGTACCAAGGATGACTCGAACAAAATCCTCCGTTTTGGTGAGTCTGCTTATATCTACACAGCCAGGGACTGATGCGATCTGTTAGACTCGTGAATCATTTCATTAATCTAAGTCAGGGGTCGGGAACCTTTTTGGCTGAGAGAGCCATAAAAAGCCAAATATTTTAAAATGTATTTCTGTGAGACCCTTATCATATTTTTTTAACACTGAATACCACTAGATGCGTGCATGTTTAAGTAAGACCAACATTTTTAGAGTACAACAAGTCTATTATTCTTTTTAATAACGTTATTCTGAAGCTAACCAATAATAAACAAAATACTTCTTACCAATAATGCGACGTGTTGAACCGGTGCGGTAGAAAAACAGATGGATGGAATAAAATGCATGAGAATGTTTTGTATTTTGAACGTTATTTTTAACAGTGTGATTACCAGCGGGATTACCGGTACTCATTAATTATTGTGTTAAGCAATGTCAGCTAAGATTTATCTGAGAGCCAGATGCAGTCATCAAAAGAGCCACATCTTGCTCGAGAACCATAGGTTCTCTACCCCTGATCAAAGTGATTAAATAACCAGCCAGCTTTGTAAAGATTTTGCATGGGAAGCGTCTAAAAAAATGGCGAATATCAGTGGAAATATACATACGTTTCCGCCTCATTGGTTTCTTTCTAGCAAAATAGTAGGAGAAGCGAACAAAAGACTATGTTCATATTTTGCTGAAATACTCGGTTAAACAAGTGACAAATGTGACAATGTGATTCTTTTTTAATTACATTATACAGGATAATTAATGGGCAGCGGTTTTATTTGCACCGTTTTTGGATCCATTATTTTCCCTCCTTCCCGTGCATCTCTCTCCAATGTAAAAATACAAAAAGTTTCAACCTATTACAAACTCAAAGAAATGTGATGACACTTCACCAGGAAGAGAAGCTCTTCTTCAGTGGAGCTCCATGGCAGAGGATTCTACTATTCATTTATTCTCAATAAGATGAGGTTCTGACAGTTTCTGGATTTGCAGGTCCTCTATCAGCTTTTCCACACAGACCTTGAACAACGGCTCAGGCGGCTGGTGAGCAAAGGACACATAACCGTTTTAGCACATGCACATTAAAATCAGAAGTGATTACCGGTATTACGAATTAAAGATGATTAGCTAAAATCAAGAATTAGCAAATGAAGATAGCCAATAAAGCATTTCCAGGAAATGTAATCCTTAAATACATGCACACAAGGGTGCGCATTCGCAAACAACATTGTTTGCTGTATGTAATTGGAAATATAACCCCATCAAAAACATTGACACATGTTTGCACTGCACATTTTTGTATTACATGCAAATAATTAACGTTTATAATTAATTTAAAACAATATTAACCCTGTGAAGCATGAATTATTTATGATTATTTTTCATAAATTAAGTGTTTTTATTACTCTCGAGGCATGAAAATATTTTTTTATTGGACAAGATACATTAGAGGTTGATAAAACTGATTGATTAAATAAATTTACGTGAATAAAATTTGATTTTAAACACTGTAAAGATTTTTTTTAATTATCTTTAACAATCTCTTTACATATTTCAACATTCCAATATTGTTAAATGTATTGCAAAAACATCAAGCCCCCTGACTTCAAGCATCACTTGTTTGAAACATAATATACATATTCTAATAATACCTACAATTTAATTTGATTGAATTGATTTGCAGCCAAATGTTACTGCTCAATGAAGTATTTTCAAAGTTGCGGCAATACCACCAATATGATTCAGTTTAAGAGACTGTTCAAACTGCAAGTGCTCACAAAGTACAAAGAAGAACAATTATGATGAACATCTTGAACCTTTTTTTTTTTTAAGATAATGATTATTTATGTATTTAATATTTGTTTAATTTCTATGGTATACGATTTATTTATAAACTGTCTTGTTACAAACAGAGAACAAGGAAATGGGATAAAATTGCTATGATATGAAAAGGGGTAGGCTTAAATAAGCTCTGCTTCTTCCTACTCCTTTTCGGACGTGCTGTAATGAAACAACTGGAAATATGTGATGCATTACATTGTATCGTATGCATGTTCGAAATAAACTGAAACTGAACTGAATACTATAACCAGCAATGCATGAAGTCCTATTTAGTGGACACATGATTAAACACAATTCCCCCAAATCCCAATACTCAATATTCTGAAATTGCTAGCAATATCAGTACTCCTAGTTGTTGCTCAATACATTTATACCTGCAATGATCTCCTAGTAATGGACATATATTTTTGTGCCACTTAGAACAGCTGACCAACAGATGACAGTGTTTCAAAAGACACTGACCAATATGCACCACAGCGTGAAAACTAGAGATAGACTGATATAGATTTTTCAGTCAAGAAAGCCAATAACCAATATTTGGAGCCGATATTTATTTGCAGTAAATGTTATTTAAACCTCAGTAAACAGCTGGACAAGGCTTTAGGTTGTTTTGTTTTGTTAATTATTATTTTTGAGGAAACATCGGACCTGTAGCCACATAGTATTTTATGTAACGCTAATGTTGTGGTTAATTTAGCACCAAACAACATCAGGAGATTTTCATGAACACCTTTATTATGAGTGTCTAATGCTGCACAGTGGGGAAAAAAGGCATTATTCACAAGCAGGGCAAATGGTCTGGTGCTTGAGCAGTGTTTATAACTATCTACTTAACTAATCATTTATTTTTCAAAATACTGTGTCATATGTGTATATACTCTATCTGCTGATGGAGCTCTGGTAAATAAAAAAAGAAATAAAAAAGGCGGTTACAGATATACGTTAAATGCCAAATATCTGCGTCGATAATCGGTCAATCTCGAGTTAAAACTAACATTCTACTCAAGTGGAATATGCAATCATCAATTTATTTTTGGGGGTTTTATTAAATGAACTGTTTTCATTGTAGTTTTTCTGTGTAAATGTAGTTTCTCATAGGCTCTGTTTACACTGCACACCAAAACAGCTTTTTTGGCCACAAGTGACACAGATTAGATTTTATTTTTGCCAGTCTAAATGCTCCAAAGTGCTTCAAATCTGATCTTTTCACAAAATATTTGGGCCACATCAGGATGTAGTCCAAAGTCGATTGGAATTTGATCTTTTCAAATGTGACTTAAGTCTAAACGTAAATGCGACCCGAATGCGACTTTTTCGTTATCTTTGGGTGAGCTATGTCATTCGTGTGCACGGGGAAAGAAGCAGCCAGCAAACTGAAGTGGATACTTCGTCACAGCATTTGGTTTTGATGAGCAAAGTCTTTTTTCGGCGGGCTAATTTTCCGTGCATCACTAGTCAATAGTGTGCAAATAATAAGCTATATGTAATATATGAATATACATTTTGATTCCAAAGAAATAGCGATTGTTGAAGGACCGGAATTGACGCTGTGGCCTATTTGATTACATGTTATGTACATTGACCAAGTTGTTTACGTAAGTGAGTTGAAAAATAAAGCTAAAGTAGATCCATGCTGATGTCCATATCTCTTTTAAATAACAGCCATAAAACAATTAGAACTCTACCAAATATATTACACCATATGTATCCATTCATACATTATATTTTTTCACGTAAAAAACACACAACTAATTTTTAAGGTGGTGCGACCATACCGATGGTGGCAACTTATTTTAATTTGTAGTAGTAGTAGTAGTAGTAGAGACTTTCTTGTTCATTTACAGAATCCAGTCAACTTCCTTTGTTTTCACTTTATCGAACTGCGCATGCAAGTGATGTCGAGGCCACATTGGGGGCTGGGGCGTTTATACTGGAGTCTGATTAAAATCACATTTTAGCTTGCAATGTAAACAGTCAGCTGAAGAAAAAAATCAGATTTGGGTCACTTTGGCCTGCAGTGTAAACTTAGTCATAAATTCCCTTTAAATAGAAAAAGTCTCAACAAGACTACTGCAAATTATTGTACATCAAATAACTATAGAAGTTTTATCATCATGATACCCCAGCTAGATTTCTTATGGAAAGTTTCCCCTTTGCACCCCTCATTGTTAATAAAACTGTCGAATATGTTTCAGTAAAGTGGAGATTTGTCATGAAAAAGGATGTGAAAGTGTTGAAAGAGGAGCATTACCTTGACCTCCAGCTGCCTCTGCTTCTCCACAGCTTCCTCCAGGGTGAGACCCACCCACTCGGCCTCCTCCTCTGGGATCTCAAACTGCTGCTTAGCATTAACACAAACAGCACAAAGAAACGTGTCACCTGCAGATATACGAGCAGAACATCACGTGAGGTCATACCTTGAACTTGTTGTACACCTTCTCTCTTCTCACGGGGTCATCTGGGTACAGCTGAGTGTCTTTGCGAGCCAGGCGAAGCAACATCGCTCTCTTCAGGTCCATCCCCAGTTTGGAGGAGAGATCTTCCTTTGGCGTCTAACAACAAAGGAACAACAAAGGTTCTTGTCGCCTGTATTAAAGCTTTCTGCAGCTTCTCTTACATTGAGGATATAGAGGTCAAAGCCAAAGGCGGCGTCAATGAGGTCCAGAGTGCGAGTCGTGACCGTGATGGTGAACTTGTGGTCCAGGATCTCGCTGTAAAGCTCTCTCTTGAAGAGCTGGGGCTTCCACGTCTTCTTCAAACGGTTGGACATCTACTCACATATATTATTAGCATTACAGAACGCAGAAGACAGACATATATAAATGCATGCGCTCACTTTGTCATTGTTGGCATATCTGTACCCGCATATCCAACCCTCTCCTCCCCACAGACCGTCCTGCGACTCAGGAGGGTAGTAGATGGGGATTGGGATATCTTGCACTCGTTCTTTCTGACCCGTCTTTGGGTTGAGACGGTACTTGACCCCCAAAGGCCTCCAGTGGACCGCAGTGGGCTCTTTCTGCTCCAGGGACTTTAAGTAATGTTCAGGGAGACGGGCATGTATGCCCTCTTTCATCTTAAGGGCATTCCAGATTTTAGGGGAGTATTTTAAAAGAGGCATATTGGATCTGAAAAACAGGAAGAGGAAAATTACTTTTAGATTTGTAAGGACATCTAAACTTTTCATTAATGGTCTGTATGTTTTGGTCAATGAATTTTATTTTCATGAATGGGAATTGAAAAACAAAAGACGATGGGTTTATATGATTTTTATTTTAAAACACAAAACAAAAATTGTAAAAACAAATTGATTTAGTGTGGGTGTGTCAAAGAGCAATGACTAGATCAGGGGTCAGCAACCCGCGGCTCTTGAGAGCCGCCCGAGTGGCTCCCTGGAGCATTTTTAAAAAAGGATTGAAAATGGAAAAACATGGGGGGAAATTTTTTTTTTTTTGTTTGAGTATGGTTTTTGTTTGAGGACAAACATGACACAAACCTTCCTAATTGTTAGAAAGCCCACTGTTTAATATGAGTATTTGGTGAACGTTTTGTCCTACTAATTTCGGCGGTTCTTGAACTCACCATAGTGTGGACTGTGACGCAACAGTTTGTTTACATGTAAAATCTTCCACTTCGTCTTTGTCTCATTTTGTCCACCAAAAGTTTCATGCTGTGCGTGAATGCACAAAAGTGCGCTTTGTTGATGTTATTGACTTGTTGGGAGTGTTAATCAGGCTATTTAGGCTAGCTGTATGTACATATTGCATCATTATGCCTCATGTGTAGGTATATTTGAGCTAATTTAATTACCTTTACTTTTATCCTCTTTGTATATAATTTAGGTTTGCATGTCTCATGCCACATTATCTGTATGTAATATTGGCTGCATTTCAGATAGTCGTTTGTGTGCCATGTTGTTCCAGACCACAGGAAACATTACCGAGCTTACAAAGATTGTAATAAATCTATTAAAAGAAGACAGCCTGCCGTTTCCTTTAACTTTGACACGCACATCTATACCTTTATCCATTAAAAGTCAGTAATTCCCATGAGTTATCTCACCTTCTGAGTAGCATCTGATTTACTAATGGTTTCTAATGTTGTAAAAATGGGTAGAATAAATATTACATTTCAACATTTCTGTCAACAAAGATTTGCTTCAGCCTGCGACACGTAGTCATTTTGATAGTAGGCTATTATAGCTAATATAGACACTTACGTCAAGTGTTGCCTTCATTTTAAGACTTATATACGGCTTTTTATTTTTTGCGGCTCCAGACAGATTTGTTTTTTGTATTTTTGGTCCAATATGGCTCTTTCAACGTTTTGGGTTGCCGACCCCTGGACTAGATCTAAAAACGGTTTGAGTTGAATTGTCTTCTTCATATAACAAGAAAAACTGTACATAACTGCGGTTATGTATAAAACTATATTGATCAACTACAAAAAAACAGCAACTTCCGGTTCCAGTGTCAGAATACTTCATAAAAAACAGCTGTTTTTTGCTAACTGTGATTTTCATTGTTATATGAAATATAAAATGAAAACCAAACCATGTTTTGTATCCAGCTAATTGTTTTTCCGACACAAAATAAGACGTTTGTTTTCCAATTTTATGTTTTGTATTTCAAAATGACATTTAACAAAAGCAATTGTTTTTCAATTCCCATTCATGAAAAGAGAATGCAGTGACTAAAACACTCACTATTCATCTTGCATGAATAATTCGTTTATTTTTGCGAACACACAAAACAATGAAACGTACATGTGAGGAGTAAGACTTAGATGTTAAATTGTATTACTATTACTATATACACGTTACTAAAGTCAGCCTTCTGACTGCAGCATGCTAACCATACACGGCTTGACTGTTAACACCAAGATTGTTCATGGTTTTAATCCAGGCAACTAAATCAATATAAATGTTTTATCTCGTTTAGGAAACTACCACAAGTCTACCTTACCTTGTTAATAAATAAAATCAATTAAATCCTCAGGGAAACAATCTCCAAACGCGCAAGGACATTCTTAACGCCTTCTAGAATTGGGCACATTTCCGCATTGATCGAAGCGCACCCCACCAACGAGGCCTGTCATTGGATAGAGGGAGCTACATTGTCGTTGTTGATTGGCTTAAAAATGGACGCTCCTTCTTGTTCCGGTGAAACCGGGTGCAGCTTTCAAATATAACTTCATTACACAATGAAGGAAATGGTACAAAGACGTTTTAGAAATTGAATTCTACTGAGAATGTTTTGTTTATTTGTAAACAAACAGTAAGTACTTTATTTTAGTAACTGAGTATTTAAGTATTTTAAACTTGCTCTCAAAACATTACCGGCATCTTTTATTCTGAAGTGAAAATGCGAATATTGCTTGAGAAGAAGAAGTACACGTTCAGATTTCAGACTCCCTCATAATTTGACGATGCGCAATCAATAGGCCTTGGAGAAGAAGATAGTACGCCCGAAAGGTGGAATTGAACCACTCTGCCGCCAGGCAGCTACAGGTTTGAAGCCTGCACCCCGGACCACCGAGGATCATCCGGGCACTTACGACAAGCGAGTAGACACATTTTATACTACAGAGAAAGTTTAAACTATCTTAGTTACGGTTCATAGGGTCTCAATCCAATTGTGTATATGTCGAGTAATTATGCTTCATACAAACTGGTGGCCTTAAATTAGTGCCTATTAAGTGCTACATTTCTCAGTACACCTACCGAAAAGGGACAAAACCAGGCATGCTGGAAAATATGCTAAGAGTCTCCGTTCTGATTGGCTGACAAAAACTACGTCATTGCAGGTAAATAATTTGAAGTTTTTACTGTAGAACAGAGGAGGAGACTAACAACACAATAGTAATCGGTTGTTTTTCATACAGGTTTGCCATTTATTGTGTGTCATTTATTCAAACAAATGCATTCTTAAAAAATAAAAATGAATTTACTTTTGCCCACATGTGCAGTTTTGTTTATTTCATTTGAGTGGAACATTTACGAAGTGTTTCTCGGTTCTTTTTAATCAATAAACTGTCCACTATTATCAATATAAATAAAATAAAAATGAATTTACTTTTGCCCACATGTGCAGTTTTGTTTATTTCATTTGAGTGGAACATTTACGAAGTGTTTCTCGGTTCTTTTTAATCAATAAACTGTCCACTATTATCAATATAAATAAAATAAAAATTGCTAAATAAAAAGTATGTTCAATATCTCCCTAATTTTACATTTTGAGTTACAATATATATTTTTGAATATATTTTTTATTATATATCTTAGCCAAAAGCATGCATGTTTGAATTTAGCCAGTATTTTGTTTTTATTCTGAAATGTTTGAAATACAAACGTGTTTGTGCTTATTAAAAGCATGTCACCAAATCTGTTTGGTCAGTATCTAGTTTTATCTAAAAAACAACACAACGTATTTAAGTTTGCTTTGTGCATTTTTACAAAATCATAGCCACAACAAAACTAATATTTGTGTTTTTTGCATGTAACAACAAAATTGTATCTCCAAGTAGATTGACTTTTGTGGTTTTTTTAAATGCAAAAACAGCAAAAATGCATTTTTATATATATAATTTTTTGTTTGATAATACAGTTGCAGTTTTCTGATGTGTTTTATTGAAAGCATGTATCTCCAAATGTTTGTTTTTAGATATAAAGATAAACATTTACAGTAGGTGTCAATGTGCTTTTGTTGTTTAGTGACCCATTAATGTTGTCCCTGGAGTGTTACCTGCGTGGTTGACTTCAATGTGACATTCAGGCTCAGGCTGGCCTCCTCCCATTCATTTGAGTAGAACATTTACAAAGTGTTTCACGGTTCTTTTTAATCAATAAACTGTCCACTAACATTAACACACGTTTAGCATGTATGCAATGCATGCAATCATCTCTGTTATAATATAATAAACAGGATACAGTACTGTATTTAAAAATGTGCGGTCACATGAACCCGTTTTCCTTTATTGTGCGTGTCCTGTGTTTAAGGTACTGCTGTTGTTGTGCTTCCAGCTGCAGGTGCTGGCAGGCCTGTGCAGTCTTGGCTTGCAGGCAGAGGGCAGCAGGTGTGGCCAGCGCAGACTTGACCACATGACAAGCTGCAGACCGAGGGCTCATTTTTGAGGAGAGTCGTGGGGGCAAACTCTGGCTGCACGGTGCAGCAACTCACCCCCGCATTCTGCAGCACCTTGGTGACGCCCGACATCAGGTCAGCACACCTGGTTGTGAGTGTGAAAAGTCATAGTTATCACAAAGAAGCTAACATATTATTTGAAGTGTGATCTTTGTGCACCAAAAAAATGTGATCTCATGTTGGATTGTACGGCGATGTCTTAGCCCGTTGTAATACACTTACTGAAAAACTTGGAAACAAAAAGGACAGGATTCGTATAGGATCTCGGGTGAGAGGAAGGGGGGTCGGTTAATAATTTTTGCAAGGCAGTCTGCCGAAAATAATGGAAAGCGCCATTCTACATAGCAACTGAGGCTGTAGTAAAAGATGGAATTGCCACAGAACAGCTTTTTACATATCCAACACTCTACTGCCGTTGGAGGGCTAAAGTGGATAGTGCACTTTGTCACGTTTCATGTGTCAGGTAAACCGCGACGAATGGGGTCATTTGAATCCCCTTCCTGACTGTATAACATACTTTCATCTAACTATATTTTTCATCCAAATATAGCAGTTTTTATTAAAGAAATTGACAACAGCAACGCATCTTATTCTTTTTTTATGCCTATAATCAATCAAAAAGTATGTTCACTATCTCCCAAATTTTACATTTTGAGTTACAATATATACTTTTTAAAGATACTTTTATTTGTATTTTATATCTTAACCAAAAGCATGCATGTTTGAATTTAGAAGGAATATTGTTTTTTATTCTAAAATGATTGAAATGTAAATGTGTTTGTGCTTATTAAAAAGCATGTCACCATATATGTTTGGTTATCTGAAAAACAACACAATAGTTCAATTTTTGTTCTTTTTTTCCTCTGCTTTGTTGATGTATCTATTTGTTACTTCAGAGTTCTTGACTTTATTTATGAAAACCGACAAAAAGCATGTGTCTCCATCTTTTTTCCAATCAAAAATAAACATATAAAAGAAGATTGTTCCTTGTTTTTAAAATTGTAATACATAAATGATTTTAGAAATTTAAAAAAATACTTCAGTTTTTCTGATAAAGAGAGAAAAAAATATTTTAGATATCTACTGTGTTTTTACCCCATCACCCACACAAACTGCCTTGCTAAAGGGCTCCCCAGTAATGCTTGTGCTGCAGGGAATTAAACCTGGGGGCAATGAAGACAAGCCAACACATTTTACATTACGTCATCTTTATGTGTTTTCTGAGCATATTCTAGCTATCAATAATAAACATACATTGTATTTAGTGCATTTTAGAGCCATTGTGCTACGGCAAAGGTCAAATCTCACCTGTGTGCCGTAAAGGCCGCATGACAGCGCACGTGGACCGAGGCCACCATGAGGGAATCCGCCAATTCCCAAATGTGGAGCTCGTGCACCGCTTCAACTCCTGGCACATTCCCGATCTTCATGGTGACATCTGAGACACACAGGTGTGGAGGCGTGGCCTGCATGAGCATCAGTCCGTACCTGTGCACCTGAGGACGACACAGACAAGAAGTAAGTGGCACGAAGGAGGTACAGTACAGAAAGACTAGATTAACCTGTGGTGAGGTTCCAGCCACCAGTATCATGACAGCCAGAATGGCGAAGCCTGGATCCAGGTAGACCATATAGCCTTCGGGGCCCACCAGCAGCAACACGATGCTCGTGATTAGAACCAGGACTGAAGTGGACAGACTGTGTATGAAGTAGACCCATGTGGGTGGACAGAAGGGCCACCTGCTGCTGGGGTCATGTAATGATGTGTGGTCTGCACATGTGAGGGAAAAAAAGTGATATTTTTTTGGTTTTCTTTCAAAACGTCCAATTAGAACAATGTTTTTCAACCTTTTTTGAGTCAAGGCGCATTTTTTTCATTGAAAAATCCACCAGCAGAAATCATTAAGAAATGAAACTCAGTAGACAATAAAAAGTCGTTGTCGCAATTGCCCATCCATCCATCCATTTTCTACCGCTTATTCCCTTTGGGGTCGCGGGGGGCGCTGGAGCCTATCTCAGCTACAATCGGGCGGAAGGCGGGGTACACCCTGAACAAGTCGCCACCTCATCACAGGGCCAACACAGATAGACAGACAACTTTCACACTCACATTCACACACTAGGGCCAATTTAGTGTTGCCAATCAACCTATCCCCAGGTGCATGTCTTTGGAGGTGGGAGGAAGCCGGAGTACGCAGTCACGGGGAGAACATGCAAACTCCACACAGAAAGATCCCGAGCCCGGGATTGAACCCAAGACGACTCAGGACCTTCGTAATGTGAGGCAGATGCACTAACCCCTCTTCCACCGTGCTGCCCGTTGTCGCAATTGTTGGATATAAATTTAAACCATAACCAACCATGCATCAATATAGCTCTTGTCTCAAAGTAGGTCTACTATCACGACGTGACTTATTTAGAGTTTTTTGGTTGTGCGCCCGTGCATATTGTTTTAGTCCTATTTTGGTGTCTTTTCCTGTTTTCTGGTATTTTTCTGTTGCAGTTTCATGTCTTCCTTCAACGCTATTCCCCGCACCCGCTTTGTTTTCGCAATCAAGACTATTAAAGTTGTGCGGACGCTATCCTTCTTTGTGGGGACATTGTTGATTGTCATGTCATGTACGAATTAATACTTTGTGGACGCCGTCTGCTCCACACTCTGTAAGTCTTTGCTGTCGTCCAGCCTTCTGTTTTTGTTTACTTTACAGCCAGTTCAGTTTCAGTTTCGTTTTGCATAGTCATCCCTAAGCTTCAACGCATTTTTTAGGGGCACTCGCCTTTTGTTTATTTTTGGTTTAAGCATTAGATACGGTGTTTACGAAGCAATTAGCTACCTGCTTCCACCTACTGATATAGAAGAGTATAACACGATTACTCTGCCGAGCTCTAGACAGCACCGACACTCAACAACGGCACTTTATTTGCAGATTATAATTACTGGTGTGCAAAAAATATTTTTAACCCAAATAGGTGAAATAACAATGTCCCACGGCACATTTGTGTGTCACGGCACAGTGGTTGAAAAACACTGAATTAGAATGTGCAGGCATCCTCCCTGTACTTCCCACAGCCACCAGGTGGCATGCTTCCATTAAAACTGTACTAATAAAACACTTTGTTTGATAAAAGATAATCTTTTTTATATTTTTTATATTTTGACTATCTAAGTAATATTGCAGCAGAACAATTTGAACAATATTAAAGTTAAAGTACCAATGATTGTCACACACACACACTAGGTGTGGCAAAATTATTCTCTGCATTTGACCCATCACACTTGATCACCCCCCGGGAGGTGAGGGGAGCAGTGGGCAGCAGCGGTGGCCGCGCCCGGGAGTTGTTTTTGGTGATTTAACCCCCAATTCCAACCCTTGTTGCATCTAAGTCTGTGTGTTTATGATCAAATCTGCCTGACCGTGTTTTAATGTGTGTGTCCGACTGTAGATTTGTGTTTGTGGAAAAACAATCTGTGCGTTCGTGTTGCGATTTGTCTGTCCGTGTTTAGATTCGTCGAGGATTCCTGCTTCACACAGAGTTGAATACAGAAGTACATGTTTTAAACAAACACACAAATCTAAACACAGACACACAAATTGCAACACGGTCACAGAGATTGTTTTGATTTGCAGATAGTTTTGTTACAATGATACTTCCCTATTTAGAATATATGTGTGTGTCTGTCTTTAGATTTGCATGTGTGTAATAACAATTTGTGCGTCTATTTTGCGAAATGTGTGTCTGTGTTTTGATTTGTCGAGGATTCCTCCTTCACACGGAGTCGAACACAGAAGCACAAATTGTTTCATGTAAACAAACACAAATCTAAACACAGACACACAAATTGCAACACAGACGCAGATATTGTTTTGATTTGCAAATAGATTTGTTACAATGATAATTCCCTATTCAAAATAGATTTGTGTGTCCGTCTTTAGATTTGTCTGTGTGTAAAAACAATCTGTGCGTCCGTGTTGCGACTTGTATGTCTGTGTTAAGATTTGTTGAGGATTACTGCTTCACACAGAGTTGAACACAGAAGCACAACATGTTTTATACAAACACACAAATCTAAACACAGACACACATATCACAACACACACAAACAGATTTTTAGTTTACACGCATACATATACTGTATAAACACAGACACATATTGCAACATGGAGACACAGACTGTTTTAAACACACAAATCTAAACACAGACACACATATCGCAACACGAACAAACTGATTTAGATTTTCACACACACAAATTTAAACACAGACACACAAATTGCAACACGGTCACAGAGATTGTTTTGATTTGCAGATAGTTTTGTTACAATGATACTTGCCTATTTAGAATAGATTTGTGTGTCTGTGTTTGGATTTGTATGTGTGGAAAAACAATCTGTGCGCCTATGTTGTGATTTGTGTGTCTGTGTTTTGATTTGTCGAGGATTCCTGCTTGAATACAAACGCACAAATTGTTTCATATAATCACATATAAATCTAAACACTGACACATATACTGCAACACGGACAAACATATTTTTAGTTCACACACAAACATAAACTGAATAAACACAGACACACACATCACAACTTGGATGCACATATTGTTTTAAACACACACAAATCCAAACACAGACACATGTATCTCGAGATGGACCAACAAATGTTTTGTTTACACGCACCCAAATATAAACACAGACACACACATTGCAACTTGCACGCACAGATTGTTTTAAACACACACAAATCTAAACACAGACACATATATTGCAACACAAACACACATATTGTTTTCAACACACACAAATCTAAACACAGACAGACATCACAACATGGACGCAGAGATTGTTTTGATTTGCAGATAGTTTTGTTACAATGATACTTCCCTATTTAGAATAGATTTGTGTGTCTGTCTTTAGATTTGTATGTGTGGAAAAACAATCTGCGCATGTACGTTGCGATTTGTGTGTCTGTGTTTCAACTTGTCGAGGATTCCTGCTTCACACAGAGTTGAACACAGAAGCACAAATTGTTTCATAAAACACATATAAATCTAAACACAGACTCTTACGTACATCGCAACACGGACAAACAGATTTTTAGTTCACACTTAAACTTATACTGAATAAACACAGACACACACATCGCAACTTGGACGCACAGATTGTTTAAACACACACACATCTAAACACAGACACACGTATATCAACATGGACAAACAGATGTTTTGTTTACACGCACCCAAATCTAAACACAGACCCACACATTGCAACTTGGACGCACAGATTGTTCAAACACACACAAATCTAAACACAGACACACATATCTTAACATGGACAAACAGATGTTTTGTTTACACGCACCCAAATCTAAACACAGACACACACATTGCAACTTGGACGCACAGATTGTTTCAAACACACACAAATTTAAACACAGACACACATATCTTAACATGGACAAACAGATGTTTTGTTTACACGCACCCAAATCTAAACACAGACCCACACATTGCAACTTGGACGCACAGATTGTTTCAAACACACACAAATCTAAACACAGACACACACATCTTAACATAGACAAACAGATGTTTTGTTTACACGCACCCAAATCTAAACACAGACACACACATTGCAACTTGGTCGCACAGATTGTTTTAAACACACACAAATCCAAACGCAGCCACACAAATCGCCACACAAACACACATATTGTTTTAAACACACACAAAACGAAACACAGACACACATATCTCAATATGGACAAACAGATGTTTTGTTTACACGCACCCAAATCTAAACACAGACACAAACATTGCAACTTGGTCGCACAGATTGTTTTAAACACACACAAATCCAAACACAGACACACACATTGCAACTTGGTCGCACAGATTGTTTTAAACACACACAAATCTAAACACAGACACACATATCTCAATATGGACAAACAGATGTTTTGTTTACACGCACCCAAATCTAAACACAGACACACACATTGCAACTTGGTCGCACAGATTGTTTTAAGCACACACAAATCTAAACACAGACACACACATTGCAACTTGGTTGCACAGATTGTTTTAAACACACACAAATCTAAACACAGACACACATATCTCAATATGGACAAACAGATGTTTTGTTTACACGCACCCAAATCTAAACACAGACACACACATTGCAACTTGGTCGCACAGATTGTTTTAAACACACACACATATCTCAAAATGGACAAACAGATGTTTTGTTTACACGCACCAAAGTCTAAACACAGACACACACATTGTAACTTGGTCGCACAGATTGTTTTAAACACACACAAATCTAAACACAGACACACATATCTCAACATGGACAAACAGATGTTTTGTTTACACACACCCAAATCCAAACACAGACACACACATTGCAACTTTGTCGCACAGATTGTTTTAAACACGCACAAATCTAAACACAGACACACAAATCGCCACACAAACACACATATTGTTTTGATTTTCAAATTTTTTTTTTCATAATAAATACTTCCATAATTAGAATAATGTTGCCTGCAGTTCTATCACAAAGTAGTAGTAGTGTCACTGCTGAGTGGTACCAAGTAGCAAACAATTTTATTTATAACGACAATCAATTAGGATGCCCATTAATGGTTAATTGGAATATATTGTTTTCTATGAAAAACCTTAATATAAAATGTATCATCTAACTCGTGCATTACCGAGACATCCATCGTCTTTAGGCAGACTCTCGGGTTTGCAGGGCTTCAGATCCTGGAAACACGTCCCTCCATCTGGAACACTGGAGCTTGCCGGGTTACAGAGGACCAGCTCCCCGCTGTGGTCCGAGGGGCGCTCCGTTTCAGACTGAACTCTGCAAACTTCAACTGGGGAGTGCTCCTGAGCCAAGGCTGTGGGAGCGGAGTAGTGGAATGATAAAACATTAAGATTTTCCTTCATCACTCCTGCACATACAGTCTAATTCAGAGATGTCAAACTCATTTTAGATCGGGGGCCACATAGCGAAAAATCTACTCCGAAGTGAGCCGGACTGGTAAAATCGATAACTTCAAAATAAAGTAAAAGTAAAGTACCCATGATTGTCACACACACACACTAGGTGTGGCGAAATTATTCTCTGCATTTGACCCATTACCCTTGATCACCCCCTGGGAGGTGAGGGGAGCAGTGAGGAGCAGCGGTGGCTGCGCTCGGTAATCATTTTGGTGATTTAACCCCCAATTCCAACCCTTGATGCTGAGTGCCAAGCAGGGAGGTAATGGGTCCCATTTTTATAGTCTTTGGTATGACTCGGCCGGGGTTTGAACTCACGACCTACCCATCTCAGATTGTTTTCTTTGTTTAAAAATAGAACAAGCACATTCTGAAATTTTACAAATCATAATGTACGGCGCGAGAGTCTGTTTAAATAAAAAGTGTTTCTCGCCTAACTGTCGGTCATTTGTTCTTAATAATGATCTGCCAGCAGCCAGCGTCATCTCACAAGATGAAATGCTGTGAAATGTCAATCAATTTGATGATCGCTAAATTTTCAGGTCTATTTTTTCAATGCCTGGCTGGCGATCGACTGACACATCCTCCGCGATCGACCGGTAGCTCATGATCGATGTAACGGGCACCCCTGGTTTAATGGAATGACTAGAAATGTGTTTCATGAAAAACCTCAATAATAACACAACTTACCGGGACATCCGCCGTCTTTAAGCAGACTCTCGGGTTTGCAGGGCTTCGGATCCTGCGCTCCATCCTGGGAACGCCTCCCTCCATCTGGAACACTGGAGCTTGCCGGGTCACAGAGGACCAGCTCCCCGCTGTGGTCCGAGGAGCGCTCCGTTTCAGACTGAACTCTGCTAACCTCCTGAGCCAAGGCTGTGGGAGCGGAACATTGGAATGATAAACATGGGAGAGACCTTCCTTCATCACACCTGCACATGCACTCTAAATCAAAGAGCATCACTTAAGACCATGGAAGATGACGACATAACCATATAGCTATTGTGTCATGACAAGCACGTATATCCAAAGCATGTATCGGCATATTTTCTGCAAAATTTAATTAATTTACTTCAAACATGTAAACAGATACATCACATATTACATACAGTATGTTCCTTTCTCTTTACAACATGTTCCAAAAGGAGTAGGAAGAAGCAAAGCTGATTTAATCCTACCCCTTTTCCAATTTGTAGCAATTACTCTCTTAATAGTTAAGCCAGTCATGATTCACATATGAGATGAATAATATCTAATTTTCAACAAAGTTCAAGACTCTTCTTCCTTGTACTTTGTAAACACTCGTTGTTTGTACAGTCTCTTCAACAGGATCTTATTAGTACATTGTTTGACATCTTTGCATAATTTGTTCAATAATTGAATTCCAAATAATACTGATCTTAAGCTTAAGGTCTTAAACAGGGGTGTCAAATTCATTTTAGATCGGAGGCCACATGGAGAAAAATGTACTCCCAAGTGGACCGGACTGGTAAAAATCACGGCACGATAACTTCAAAATAAAGACAACTTCAGATTGTTTTCTTTGTTAAAAAATAGAACAGGCATGGCGTGGCGCAGTAGAAGAATGGCCGTGCGCGACCCGAGGGTCCCTGGTTCAATCCCCACCTAGTATCAACCTCGTCATGTCCGTTGTGTCCTGAGCAAGACACTTCACCCTTGCTCCTGATGGGTGCTGGTTAGCGCCTTGCATGGCAGCTCCCTCCATCAGTGTGTGAATGTGTGTGTGAAAGGGTAAATGTGGAAGTAGTGTCAAAGCGCTTTGAGTACCTTGAAGGTAGAAAAGCGCTATACAAGTACAACCCATTTATCATTTATTCTGAAAATGTACAAATCATAATGTTGTTGGGTTTTGTTTTTACACCTACATGTTGCGGTTAATTTATTTGTCGTTATTTATATTTTCTGAATAAATTATGCGATAATGTTCATCAGTCAACTCATCGGTGTTAATTTTCAATCTATCAAAATAAAAAAAATTATATCAAAATCAACTTACAGGATGTTATTTATGTAGTTTGATCATTTTCCTCAACTGATGTACTAACATCATGTGGTTTATTTTGTACATATGTAGCATCATCTACAAAGATACAAAGAATTGCTATTGCGCAATCCAGTGGACACATTTAGAACAGCAGTTTCTTTCATTCAAAAATTTAAAGTTAATTTTTATACTTAAAAAACTCATCCCGCGGGCCGGATACAACCTGTTCGCGGGCCTGATGCGGCCCTCGGGCCGTACGTTTGACACCCCTGGTCTTACGTGTTGGACAAACTTTATTGAGGTTATATTTTTTTCCTATTTTTTGAGAAGAATTGTTGTACATTCTTGGGTAGCAGGTTATAGTTTGCTTTGTGCATTTTTACAAAATTATATAACTAATATTTGTCATTTTTCTGCGTAACAACCAACTTGTATCTCCAAGTAGATTGACTTTTGTGTTTTTTTTAAAGGCAAAAACAGCAAAAATACATTTTTATATATAATTTTTTGTTCGATGAGGTAGCGACTTGTCCAGGGTGTACCCCGCCTTCCGCCCGAATGCAGCTGAGATAGGCTCCAGCACCCCCCGCGACCCCAAAAGGGACAAGCGGTAGAAAATGGATGGATTTTTTGTTTGATAATACAGTTGCAGTTTTCTTATGTGTTTTATCAAAAGCATGTATCTGCAAATGTTTTTTTGTTTTTTTAATAGTAGTGAATTATATTTATATAGCGTTTTTCTCTAGTGACTCAAAGCTCTTTACATTGTGACACCCAATATCTAAGTTACATTTAAACCAGTGTGGGTGGCACTGGGAGCAGGTGGGTAAAGTGTCTTGCCTAAGGACACAACAGCAGTGACTAGGTTGGCAGAAGCGGGGATCGAACCTGGAACCCTCAAGTTGCTGGCACGGCCACTCTACCAACCGAGCTATACCGCCCCTAATTTTTACGTTTCAAGTTTTTAGATATAATGATAAACATTTTGTTGTTTAGTGACCCATTAATGTTGTCCCTGGAGTGTTACCTGCGTGGTTGACTTCGACGTGACATTCAGGCTCAGGCTGGCCCCCTTGCTGCTGATTCCAGGTCAGCCATACGAACACCACCACCTTGTGCAGCAGACTGACCAGGCCGGTGACTAACAGCAACAAGGGCCGCTCCACAGGGTGGGGGTCCAGGGGGAAACTGATGACTTGCATCAAGCAGGAGATGCAAAGAGAGGCCAGCACGAGAGCAGAGAGAAAGGCCCCCACAGGCCCAGTCCTGCTGTCAGGGTGGGACACGTGACCCAATAGTGGCCTAAGAGGCGTGTGGCGGGGCTGAACGCCGGGTCCTCTGGGGGGCTTCGGTTGTGGGTGTGGAAGAGCAATGTGCATGAGGATGAAGAGGGTGTGGAAGCCATCCAACAGCGTGGTGAAGGACCTGCACAGCTGACTGATGCCCAGCTGCAATAGCAGCAGCAGGATGGTGACGCCCAGCCTGCACCAACATGACACCTTCATGCCTGCCCACAAACACCATTTTCACTCCTTTATTGATGACATATTTTTTTATTACATTAAAAAAAGTGTATTTGATTTGAAACATTTTTTTAATATAAATAAATATATATACATATACACGTTTGTGGAAAAGTGTTCTGTAGTCTGACGAGTCCACATTTCACAATGTTTTTGGAAACTGTGGACATCGTGTCCTCCAGACCAAAGAGGAAAAGAACCATCCGGACTGTTATAGGTTCAAAGTTCAAAAGCCAGCATCTGTGATGGTATGGGGGTGTATTAGTGCCCAAGGCATGGGTAACTTACACATCTGTATTTTGTATAGGCATCATTAATGCTGAACGGTAAATAAAGGTTTTGGAGCAACATATATTGCCATCCAAACAACGTGTTTTTCATGGACGCCCCTGCTTATTTCAGCAAGACAATGCCAAGCCACATTCTGCAAATGTTACAACAGCGTGGCTCCATAGTAAAAGAGTGCGGGTACTAGACTGGCCTGCCTGTTGTCCAGACCTGTCTCCCATTGAAAGTGTGTGGCGCATTATGAAGCCTAAAATACCACAACGGAGACCCCCGGACTGTTGAACAACTTAAGCTGTACATCAAGCAAGAATGGGAAAGAATTCCACCTGAGAAGCTTAAAAAATTGGTCTCCTCAGTTCCCAAACGTTTACTGAGTGTTGTTAAAAGGAAAGGCCATGTAACACAGTGGTAAAAATGCCCCTGTGCCAACTGTTTTGCAATGTGTTGCTGCCATTAAATTCTAAGTTAATGATTATTTGCAAAAAAAGATTAAGTTCCTCAGTTGAAACATTAAATATCTTGTGTTTGCAGTCTATTCAATTAAATATAAGTTGCATCAGTCCATCTTAGATGAGCTCGGACCCAGCGAAGCCGGTGGCATTTCTGGGTGTTGTTGATAAATGGCTTTGGCTTTGCATAGTAGAGTTTTAACTTGCACTTACAGATGTAGCAACGAACTGTAGTTACTGTCAGTGGTTTTCTGAAGTGTTCCTGAGCCCATTTGGTGATATCCTTTACACACTGATGTCGCTTTTTGATGCCGTACCGCCTGAGGGATTGAAGGTCACGGGCATTCAATGATGTTTTTTGGCCTTGCCGCTTACATGTATTAATTTCTCCAGATTCTGATTGGTGATTGGTCTCATACTACTGTAATATTAATATTTTCAGTTCATGTAGCCATTATTATGCTTAATTTAGGCCAAACATACTTTAAAATGTCCCAGGATAAAAAAATAGGTAGTAAAAATTAATAAACATTTTTTTAGAGCATGTATTTCCAAAGTTGGTAAGCAGGAGTCTTTTTTATTAATAATAAAATCAACAACAAAAATGTGTTCGTTACTTGCATGATGTAAAACAAATATTTAACGTTTGTATGGTGGTTTACAGCAATAAGTAGCATTTGTTGTTTTTTGCTTCACAAAAACATTTATACACGCATTTCCAGTTAGCGCCACCAGGAGTTTATGTAATCATTGTGTCGGTTTGTAGGTCAGTTAGTTAATTATAAATGATAAAATAACACAAAACATAAAGGGCCAGATTGTTTCCCCACCTCCACCCACAGAGACAAAGACAGTGGTTGATTGACAGGAGGCTTCTCTACGTTTCTTCATTCCGCTTTAGCTCCAAAAAGGTATGGGCGCGTTTTTTTTAGACTTTCAGGAAATGTCACAAATGGGTTGAGGAACAAGTGATTGCATTTTGGGGCTGATCCGGATTGTCTGGATTCAGGACTTTTTTACAATTGAGAGGTCTGTGTTCTCTCAGTGCCTGTGTAGTTTGCTTTGTTTTTTGTTTTGTTTGTTTTTTAACCCAAATCCAGCAAAAAAACATGTATTTGATTTTTTTGTTCTATGCAGCTCCAAATTTTGTGATTTTTGGGAGGCTCTCAAATTTCTTTTGGACTTTTCTTTGTTTAAAAACAACAGCAAAAGGAAACATAATTATTCACTTTGTGCAGATATATTTGTCATGTAGTAGCTTAAAATACTTTGTCTATTTGCTGGTAAAAAAAACATACTCATTATTATTATTACACATTCTTCCACATATCATATTTGAAACAGCATTTTACTGCTGTGTGTGGGGTGGGATGAATACAAAGTGATAGTAAAGGATGTTGTTTATTATACACTGCACAAGCTGAGTCAACATATTTCTATATACAAACATCTGTCTGCTAAAAGTTGTCTACGTTTAGGTCATAATTACCTTTGAAGATGAAGAAGAAGAAGAAGACCTGCTAGTCAAAAATATAATATTTATAAATGTCCCAAAGTGTTCCTCATTGTGTTCAGCATCTCAACGCTATGAAAACTACTCTGCTCTAATTTAATCTCTGTCATGTGAGTCGTCCCATGGGAGGGACCTGGGAGGATCTATCTATCTATCTATCTATCTATCTATCTATCTATCTGTAACCAACACCAAATCTACTGTAATTTCAAAGATGTCTTTACGTGTGTGTTATTTACTTTTACTAGCTTTCCCTCGAAACTTGTACTTAATAATTAAATAATATACATTAAAAATATATATATATTTTTTTTTTGCTCATTTTATATTTCAGAGAGTACATTTTTTTAGATTCTACTACAAAATTAAATAATAACAATAAAACAATTATATATTTGTATTTGCTCTTTTTCTTTTTCCAAAATTCTACTTCAAAATTAAATAATTCTCTTATTTAAATACTCTTTTTCTGTATTTATTTCGAGTGTTTATTTATTTCAATTATACATTTATTTTTAGATTTGACTTTTTATTAGAACTTTTTATTAATGTATGGTGTCCTTTGGAGTCTTCATAAGGTGCCTACACACAATCAAAATGTATTACTATTATTACCATAATGACTGTGTCATTTCATACCATAATTCTATACAATATATATATATATATATATATATATATATATACAGTGGGGCAAAAAAGTATTTAGTCAGTCACCAAT